>NC_059215.1:46747988-47005488 GCF_020615455.1 Coregonus clupeaformis | reverse complement strand
AGAGAGAGAGAGCTGGCTGCTTGACGAGACTACCAGGTCAGAGAGACGACAGGCTCCTGAGAATAAGTGTACAGCAGTCTCTCCCTGCTCACAATCACTGACTCTCTAAGACTCACTCTCTCTGACAAGCATGCAGGCACACCTACAGATACGGCTGCAAGCATAAACAATCACACAGTCCATCACTGAAATAGCTGAGGCCCAGCCCTGATAGGAGGTTGGAAGAAACATGTCTCTACACCTCCCCTATCCTCGTCCCCTCTCCTCCCCTGTCCTCCCTTCCTCCTGTGACAGATGCTGAGTGGGTGGAGGTCTTAAGAGTCTAAATCCCACCCGCTCTCTCAACAGTAAGCCCTTCCTCTGCCTGGCACCATTGGCAGACGGACCGGCTTAACTCCACCGTATGGGGGGAGGTTCTGGGGGGTCCACTGGGATCTGGGGAATGTGTCATGGACATCCCCTCCGGATCAGGAGTCCGGAGTGGGAATACGAAGGATACGAGGTTTGGGGAATAATGGAAGGCTTGCAAGGGGAGGAGAAGAGAGAAAGAGAAAGAGAAAGAGAAAGAGAAAGAGAAAGAGAAAGAGAAAGAGAGAGAGAGACTACAGAAACAGGAGACGACAGCCCAGCTGCGTCTGTAAATCTGTCCTGTACAGTCTGGCCCAAGACAACCCAGGCCCTGTGTTTCTCCTCTACTGTATCTATCTATGCATTGAGTGTAGGGCTGGGAGATATATCGAATGCCTGTATCGCAGAATCAAGTTTTTGGGTTTATTTTTATGAGTGTTTATGTCCGCTTGTTCTCATGTTGTCTTTTTTCACCTTCCCCTTTACACCAGAGATCTGTATATAATGAGGAGATGTACCTTCCCCTTTACACCAGAGATCTGTATATAATGAAGAGATGCTCCTTCCCATTTACACCAGAGATCTGTATATAATGAAGAGATGCACCTTCCCCTTTACAACAGAGATCTGTATATAATGAAGAGATGCACCTTCCCCTTTACACCAGAGATCTGTATATAATGAAGAGATGCTAATGTCTCCGTTCTAACAATGGGAGTTGTTGTCCCAAAGGAGGGAAGGCAGGCGACAAGCTTAGGTTCAAAATAAGCGCATTGGGCTTATTTTGGACAAGATTTTGGCGAGAGGGAAACCTCTCGCTTCGCCTCTTTCTCCAAAGCCCCTCCCCCATACCACTCACAACAACAAAGATGAGAGATCACGTCTTCCTCTCTGACAAATGGTTTCAACTCACTATTTGCATTTGAGGTTCGGTCCAACATAATCGGTCATATGGACAACGAAACACATGGATACATTATTTTACTGTAATAGAGAAGTTAACCTTTCGAACCATACCCTGTTTACGTTTCAACTCCTCACATGTCAAGCAGAGCAGACACTACTTTAAAACGGATGTACCAATGAACATTTATTCTGGAAAATTAAATGGTCAGTTTGTCGCGCGCGCATTACGGTACCACGTATCGCTAGCAGCATTTTAGCCAAATAAAGATTGTTACACTAGCTGTTTAGTCTGTGTTTTATAAATGTGCAATAAGCATAAAACAATTATAACGCACAATTGGCCCAGCGTCATCCAGGGTAGGGGAGGGAATGGCCGGCAGGGATGTAGCTCAGTACCTAGCTCAAATGTAAATGTAAATATAAGGAATTGGCAACTCATTCTCATTCTGAGGAATAAGGTAGGTCACTTGATTTCAACATCTGAACAAAGTGGACAGGCTTAGGCTATCATGCTGTTCAAAACAGTTGGAGACAGACAGAAGGGTGTGTTCATAACAATTCAACTGTTTGGCCTTGTTGGCTGAATTTTTCAGAGCTTGTGACATTATACCCAGATCCAAGTTGGCTAAATTTGAAATATAAATATTAGCTGGCTACTCACTAGCACGTGGGCTTGTGCTTGAGGGATTGTTTATGAGACCGGTGTTAATGTTCTATAATGTCTGCTACATTATTAGTGAATGTGCATTATGCATGGTTATGGGTATTTATTTATTTTGAAATTGCATTTTTATTGGGGGGTAGAGGGTTGGGGTGCTAAGTGCTGGGAGGTCTAGGGGATGCTAGTGTACTGGGGGGCTGGGGGTAGAGGGTTGGGGTGCTAAGTGCTGGGAGGTCTAGGGTGCTAGTGTACTGGGGCTGGGGGGTGAGTTGGGATGCTAGTGTACTGGGGGCTGGGGGTAGAGGGTTGGGGTGCTAAGTGCTGGGAGGTCTAGGGGATGCTAGTGTACTGGGGGCTGGGGGGGTAGAGGGTTGGGGTGCTAAGTGCTGGGAGGTCTAGGGGATGCTAGTGTACTGGGGGCTGGGGGGTAGAGGGTGCTTGAGGGGCTGGAGAGGACTGGGGTGTGTCGCGGCGGATGAGATCATTCCCAGGAAGTCTCAGTTGGATGAGTACTATCTGTTATTATACCAATGGAGCAGTCATGCCTGTAGCAGAATTCCACAGCAGGATTCTCTCTCAGGGCTCTATGCACTCATCTGCACTCCAGTAACACGTTGTCTACGGTTACTACAAAGCTCTCCCCATGCATGCCACAGTAGTCCTGCATTAGCGACCACCCTTTTTAAAAATGAGAAATCCTCATCCACCATCATCTAAAAGTTCAGACAGACAATGATTACGGTCTTTAAAAAAAAAAAAAACGACAGCATGTTTTCTTCAGAGATGACAGGCTCAGTCTCTATATACACAGGAAGAAAAGAAGATCCAGGCTGGCATGTTGGTTCTTGACTCGGGGGGGCCCATGAGCAGGAGAGAGATCATGGAACAGAGCTTAGTGGAAAGAGTGAAGAGGCCTTCTCAAGGTACTCTTATCAGAGAGGGGGAGGAATAGGCAGGGGGATGGGGTACATTGGGCCCTGCCGAGAGATGAAGAGGAGAGATGTGGAGGAGAGATGAAGGGGAGTGTGTGTGTGTGTGTGTGTGCCTGCGTGCGAGTATGGACACGTGCCATTCTCTAATCCCCTGAGTGAGATCCCCTCATACAGGATATCTGACCGTGACTAAAGACACCGGGGGGAGAGAACAGGCTACATACAGATCCCCTCATACAGGATATCTGACCGTGACTAAAGACACTGGGGAAGAGAACAGGCTACATACAGCAGCTCATGTCACACGTCATGTTTTACACCCTAAAGCATGCTGGGATACCCTTCACCTATTCTGTCATAGAAACAATGGCATGGCTGCACTCTGCAGCTTCAAAGGGTGAAAGAGAAAAAGAAAAGTCCCAACAACAAACCACGTGACCGGAATCAGAATTGGATCTTTCTCCTATAAATACCCTTTTGAACTATTGCTGCTGTAGTTTCCCCTGAGAGCTCCCCTCAACCTGAGGTTTAGGAAACAAGTTTCCCCCACGCTCACCTGAGAGCTCCCCTCAACCTGTGGTTTAGGAAACAAGTTTCCCCCCGCGCTCACCTGAGAGCTCCCCTCAACCTGAGGTTTAGGAAACAAGTTTCCCCCCGCGCTCACCTGAGAGCTCCCCTCAACCTGTGGTTTAGGAAACAAGTTTCCCCCCGCGCTCACCTGAGAGCTCCCCTCAACCTGAGGTTTAGGAAACAAGTTTCCCCCCGCGCTCACCTGAGAGCTCCCCTCAGTCTGTGGTTTAGGAAACAAGTTTCCCCCCGCGCTCACCTGAGAGCTCCCCTCAGCCTGAGGTTTAGGAAACAAGTTTCCCCCCGCGCTCACCTGAGAGCTCCCCTCAGCCTGAGGTTTAGGAAACAAGTTTCCCCCCGCGCTCACCTGAGAGCTCCCCTCAACCTGTGGTTTAGGAAACAAGTTTCCCTCACGCTCACCTGAGAGCTCCCCTCAGCCTGTGGTTTAGGAAACAAGTTTCCCTCACGCTCACCTGAGAGCTCCCCTCAGCCTGTGGTTTAGGAAACAAGTTTCCCCACGCGCTCACCTGAGAGCTCCCCTCAGCCTGAGGTTTAGGAAACAAGTTTCCCCCCGCGCTCACCTGAGAGCTCCCCTCAGCCTGTGGTTTAGGAAACAAGTTTCCCCCGCGCTCACCTGAGAGCTCCCCTCAGCCTGTGGTTTAGGAAACAAGTTTCCCCCGCGCTCACCTGAGAGCTCCCCTCAGCCTGTGGTTTAGGAAACAAGTTTCCCCCGCTCACCTGAGAGCTCCCTCAGCCTGAGGTTTAGAAACAAGTTTCCCCGCGCTCACCTGAGAGCTCCCCTCAGCCTGTGGTTTAGGAAACAAGTTTCCCCCCGCGCTCACCTGAGAGCTCCCCTCAGCCTGTGGTTTAGGAAACAAGTTTCCCCCGCGCTCACCTGAGAGCTCCCCTCAGCCTGTGGTTTAGGAAACACTCTGTGGAGTTCCATTTCTTGTATCGGCTGTTAGCAAGGCGTGAGGTGGCACCACAGGTCCCAGAGTGCTATATCGGGGAACCGTAGTTTTTCCTGACCTGGTAACCTAACCAGGTAAAACTCCGGACCTTATACGGTATGATGTGATTCATCTGTTTTAAACAGGTTTTGTATAGGCTATGATGGGACCAGAATCTTTCTAATCAGGTCACATGGTTTAAAAAAAAAAACTCCTGGAAAAATGCCACCTCACCACACTTTTCCCGGCGGCCGTGGAGGTAGAGGAGGGTAGGAGAGCGCTGAGAGAGCGAGAGAGAGAGATAGAGAGAGAGAGAGAGAGAGAGAGAGAGAGAGAGAGAGAGAGAGTGAGAGAGAGAGAGACACTCTCCCAGACCTGCGGGACTCCCAATGGACCCACGCCCAGAGGACCTACATCCAGACCACACCCCCACCAATCAATACCCCCCTAAACCAACCATGCCCACACCCCATATAGGCCCCCTCAGATCAGACCTATGCCCCTCCTGCCCACCCCATGCCCCCCTGAAAGTCACACATACGCCCAGGCCGTGAGCAGGCAAACAGGCCCAACCCCCACTCTTACACTAGCCCAAGCGTAATGGCATGTACCAGATGCTCAGCGGGCTCTGCTCACACCTACTGGTCTGAGGCCAAACCACACGACCAACAACATTAGACACTTTATGGAACACAAAGCATTCACTATCTCATCCTGGAATATCCAAGGCCTGAGGTCATCTGCCTTTGGTCTAATGAGTAGGAACCTGGACTTCACCAAAGAAATCAGAAATACAGACCTTGTCATCCTACAAGAAATATGGTATAGAGGAGATGGCCCACTGGAGGCCCTCTAGGTTACAGAGAGCTGGTAGTCCCATCCACCAAACTACCAGAAGTAAAACAGGGAAGGGACTCAGGGGGTATGGTAATTTGGTATAGAGCAGACCTAACTCACTCTATTAAATTAATCAAAACAGGAACATTTTAAAAGGAAATTATCTCAACAGAGAAAAATGTCCTCCTGTGTGCTACCTACAGTTGAAGTCGGAAGTTTTACATACACCTTCGCCAAATACATTTAAACTTAGTTTTTCACAATTCCTGACATTTAATCCTAGTAAAAATTCCCTTTCTTAGGTCAGTTAGGATCACCACTTTATTTTAAGAATGTGAAATGTCAGAATAATAGTAGAGAGAATGATTTAATTCAGCTTTTATTTCTTTCATCACATTCCCAGTGGGTCAGAAGTTTACATACACTCAATTAGTATTTGGTAGCATTGCCTTTAAATTGTTTAACTTGGGTCAAATGTTTCGGGTAGCCTTCCATAAGCTTCCCACAATAAGTTGGGTGAATTTTGTCCCATTTCCTCCTGACAGAGCTGGTGTAACTGAGTCAGGTTTTTAGGCCTCCTTGCTTGCACACGCTTTTTCAGTTCTGCCCACAAATGTTCTATAGGATTGAGGTCAGGGCTTTGTGATGGCCACTCCAATACCTTGACTTTGTTGTCCTTAAGCCATTTTGCCACAACTTTGGAAGTATGCTTGGGGTCATTGTCCATTTGGAAGACCCATTTGCGACCAAGCATTAACTTCCTGACTGATGTCTTGAGATGTTGCTTCAATATATCCACATAATTTTCCTTCCTCATGATGCCATCTATTTTGTGAAGTGCACCAGTCCCTCCTGCAGCAAAGCACCCCCAGAGCATGATGCTGCCACCCCCGTGCTTCACGGTTGGGATGGTGTTCTTCGGCTTGCAGGCGACCCCCTTTTTCCTCCAAACATAACGATGGTCATTATGGCCAAACAGTTCTATTTTTGTTTCATCAGACCAGAGGACATTCCTCCAAAAAGTACGATCTTTGTCCCCATGTGCAGTTGCAAACCGTAGTCTGGCTTTTTTATGGCGGTTTTGGAGCAGTGGCTTCTTCCTTGCTGAGCGGCCTTTCAGGTTATGTCGATATAGGACTCGTTTTACTGTGGATATAGATACTTTTGAACCTGTTTCCTCCAGCATCTTCACAAGGTCCTTTGCTGCTGTTCTGGGATTGATTTGCACTTTTCGCACCAAAGTACGTTCATCTCTAGGAGACAGAACGTGTCTCCTTCCTGAGCGGTATGACGGCTGCGTGGTCCCATGGTGTTTATACTTGCGTACTATTGTTTGTACAGATTAATGTGGTACCTTCAGGCGTTTGGAAATTGCTCCCAAGGATGAACCAGACTTGTGGAGGTCTACAATTGTTTTTCTGAGGTCTTGGCTGATTTCTTTAGATTTTCCCATGATGTCAAGCAAAGAGGCACTGAGTTTGAAGGTAGGCCTTGAAATACATCCACAGGTACACCTCCAATTGACTCAAATGATGTCAATTAGCCTATCAGAAGCTTCTAAAGCCATTACATCATTTTCTGGAATTTTCCAAGCTGTTTAAAGGCACAGTCAATTTAGTGTATGTAAACTTCTGACCCACTGGAATTGTGATACAGTGAATTATAAGTGAAATAATCTGTCTGTAAACAATTGTTGGAAAAATTACTTGAGTCATGCACAAAGTAGATGTCCTAACCGACTTGCCAAAATTATAGTTTGTTAACAAGAAAAACGAGTTTTAATGACTCCAACCTAAGTGTATGTAAACTTCCGACTTCAACTGTATATCCCCCCACTAGAATCCCCATACTTTAATGAAGAACGCTTCTGCATCCTAGAGGGGGAGTTGAATCATTTCCAGGCCCTGGCGACCTAAATGCCAGAAGTGGACAAGAACTTGACACTCTCAGCACACAGGGGGACAAACACCTAACTGGAGGTGACAGCATTCCCTCCCCCATATGCCCCCCTAGACACAACTACGACAACATAACCAACAAAAACCGGTCACAACTCCAGCAGCTCTGTCGCTGGGTATGTACACAGTCAATGGTAGGCTTCGAGGGGACTCCTACGGTAGGTACACCTATAGCTCATCTCTTGGCAGTAGTACTGTAGACTACTTTATCACTGCGTTCACAGTCAGCGTTCACAGTCAGCCCTATCAGATCACAGCAAAATCACAATCTAGTTGAACAGAGCAACATTCAATCATGATGCATCAAAGCCAAAGGAACTGAATAATATTAAGAAATGCTATAGATGGAAGGAAAGTAGTGTGGAAACCTGAAATAGTGAAGGTGTAAACTTGGCAGTAGAAAACATTACATTACAAAGAGTATATTTGACCTCTCAGCTTCCCTATCAAATCTAAAAATGTCTAACAGAAAACCGAAGAAAAGTAACAACAATGACAAATGGTTTGATGAAGAATGCAAAAACCTAAGAAATAAATTGAGAACCCTGTCCAACCAAAAACATAGAGACCCAGAAAACCTTAGCCTATGCCTTAACTATGGTGAATCACTAAAACAATACAGAAATACACTACAGAAAAAGAAGGAACAGAAATCAGCTCAATGTAATTGAAGAATCCATAGAATCTAACCACTTCTGGGAAAATTGGAACACACTAAACAAACAACAACATGAAGAGTTATCTATCTAAAACTGAGATGTATGGATAAACCACCTCTCCAATCTTTTTGGCTCTATAACAAAGAACAAAGAACAAACAGCAAAAACATATACATGATCAAATACAAATCTTAGAATCAACTATTAAAAAGACTACCAGAACCCACTGGATTCTCCAATTACATTGAATAAACTACAGGACAAAATACAAACCCTCCAACCCAAAAAGGCCTGTGGTGTTGACAGTATCCTAAATTAAATGATAAAATACACAGACCACAAATTCCAATTGGCTATACTTAAACTCTTTAACATCTTCCTCAGCTCTGGCATCTTCCCCAATATTTGGAACCAAGGACTGATCACCCCAATCCACAAAAGTGGAGATACATTTGAACCCAATAACTACTGTGGGATATGCATCAACAGCAACCTTGGGAAAATCCTCTGCATTATCATTAACAGCAGACTCGTACATTTCCTCAGTGAAAACAATGTACTGAGCATATGTCAAATTGACTTTTTACCAAATTACCGTACGACAGACCACGTATTCACCCTGCACACCCTAATTGACAAACAAACAAACCAAAACAAAGGCAAAGTCTTCTTATGCTTTGTTGATTTCAAAAAAGCTTTTGACTAAATTTGGCATGAGGGTCTGCTATACAAATTGATGGAAAGCGGTGTTGGGGGAAAAACATACGACATTATAAAATCCATGTACACAAACAACAAGTGTGCGGTTAAAATAGGCAAAAAACACACACAACTCTTTCCACAGGGCCATGGGTGAGACAGGGATGCAGCTTGAGCCCCACCCTCTTCAACATATATATAAACAAATTGGCGAGGGCACTAGAACAGTCTGCAGCACCCGGCCTCACCCTACTAGAATCTGAAGTCAAATGTCTACTGTTTGCTGATGATCTGGTGCTTCTGTCACCAACCAGGGAGGGCCTACAGCAGCACCTAGATCTTCTGCACAGATTATGTCAGACCTGGGCCCTGACAGTAAATCTCAGTAAGACAAAAATAATGGTGTTCCAAAAAAGGTCCAGTTGCCAGGACCACAAATACAAATTCCATCTAGACACCATTGCCCTAGAGCACACAAAAAACTATACATACCTCAGCCTAAACATCAGCGCCACAGGTAACTTCCACAAAGCTGTGAACAATTTGAGAGACAAGGCAAGCAGGCCTTCTACGCCATCAAAAGGAACATACAATTCGACATACCAATTAGGATCTGGCAAAAAATACTTGAATCAATTATAGAACCCATTTATTATTATTAATGCTATATGTCCCTAAACAGAGAGTACACAGCGGCAGAATTCTTTGACTATGTACAGACTCAGTGAGCATAGCCTTGCTATTGAGAAAGGCCGCCGTAGGCAGATCTGGCTCTCAAGAGAAGACAAGCTATGTGCACACTGCCCACAAAATGAGGTGGAAACTGAGCTGCACTTCCTAACTTCCTGCCAAATGTATGACCGTATTAGAGACACATATTTCCCTCAGATTACACAGACCCACATAGAATACAAATTCAATTTTGATAAAACTCCCATATCTATTGGGTGAAATACCACAGTGTGCCATCACAGCAGCAAGATTGATCTGTTTCCAGGAAAGCAGCACCAGAAGCCTGCTACACAAGGCTGGGAAATGGTCTGTAGGACTCTACTCTAAGAGGAAGCTAAAGCTGTAGGCCCAGCTCTACTCTAAAGCATGAAACACACAGAGAATCTCACTGCCGATAGACTAGGCCCATCTCTACTCTAAAGCATGAAACAAACAGAGAATCTCACTGCCGATAGACTGCTGATAGGTACTTATCACAGTGGGAGGCCGTTCCTTCTCTCGCTAGAACAAAAGCGGTACCTGCTGCGTGCCGACCCGGTGGTGACCAACCTGCTGCTTCTATCTGGCCAGCAACTTGACTTTGAGCCAATCAGAGAGCACAAACCCACATGTGAGGGTGCCAACGGGAGTGACAACAAAAAAAGAAGAGAGGCCATTTTCTCTGTACATCCACGGTTAAATGTCATGAGGTGTGCAATGTAGGATATGGGATAGTAGCCAACTATGTGCAGACGCAATGCTACACAACACTAAAGGCTTCCTCCAAGCTAGCTAACCACTGTAGCTAGTATTGACATTATTAATAAATCACAATGGATTCGTTTACATGAAACAGCTGCCTGCGTTAGCTGCCGAGTTAGTGCAGTGTCCTTAACTAGCTAGCTATGTTGTGCTAGCTAGTGAATATGCGAATGTTAGCTAAACATTTGGCTATGGGCTGGGACGGCCATTACGGGATGAATCATAATCTTGCTAGGTAGTTATCTAGCTGTGGCCATCTGTCTAGTATCAACAAGGGCTTTCTACAAAATAGCAACATTAGCGCAGTTAGCTAGCTAGCTAACATTGGAATATCCATGACATTTTAAGAAAGTTGAAGCTCCTTTACTGCATTTTTATCCAATTTCAAACTCTAAAATGATATTTGGAGAAGAGCAAAAACAAGCAAAAATTCCCCCAGCCATTATCACATTGGTCGCTGTAGCTTCATTTACCAATCTAACAAACACATAGCCTATTAGCTATACAATTAGCCGCTACACATTAACTAAGCACCGGGATTAAAAAACGATAATTTAATACGTAAAGAGGGACCTGTTAGCAGAAAAAGTATTTTATTAACAAAAGGTTGTCCATAATAAGTATATAGGTTGTATGTTGGGAGCTTTTGGGAAAGAGCACAGTTAGAAAGATATGGCATATAGAAGCAAACCGGATGGACATCATGAAAATGATCAGAGAGGTTGAGAGTAGAAGAAGTTCAGGAGCAAAAAAAAAAAAAATATATATATATATATATTTTTTAGTCATTTAGCAGACGCTCTTATCCAGAGCGACTTACAGGAGCAATTAGGGTTAAGTGCCTTGCTCAAGGGCACATCGACAGATTTTTCACCTAGTCGGCTCGGGGATTAGAACCAGCGACCTTTCGGTTACTGGCACAACGCTCTTAACCACTAAGCTACCTGTAAAATTAACTCTGTCCATAAGGTGTAGATAGTAAGTATAGACCGGAAGTAGAGGCCTGGGCATTGTTGTTCACTAATTTACTCCAAGTAGGGAAAGGATGGTGGGGTTGAAAAGTAATAAAGGGGAGTATATATATAATAAAAAAACATGGGGGATTGGAAGTGATGCAGACAATTACATTGATAGAAGATACAATCTATCTGCAATATTAAGCTGATCCATTCCCCCAAAAAAAATAAAAATAAATAAATAATAAGTGTTGCAGTTTTAAAGCACATTTTCATCATTTCTACACATTTTGCCATGGTGTGGGGAGAAATGTTTGCAGTTTTAAAAGCTAATTTCCTGCAATTCAACACATTATGCCATGACTTATGCCATGTTAAAATGATATCTGAGTTAGAGTGACTAACAAAATCAAAATGGGGGCCCCCTCCAGGTTAGGGCCCCTGATTGCTAATTCTAGCCAAGTTTAGATAGCTGGCTAGACTACCTAGTCTAATTTACCAATCTAAAAAAGTTAACTGCCATGGGCTAATTGAGTGACTGACATATAACAAGAGGAAAACTGCTGATGCACAACTCAGTTTTGAAAATGATGTATTCTACTATTCTAACTCAACAGTAAGTTTGAGACCCCAACTGAGTCCCCCCCACCCTCATTTTTTTTCCAGACCTCGGTGTCCTCATATGTAGCTAAGGCCAACGGTATTCACTAAGTTGATGGGTTTTTAATATTTAGGATAATGTTTTACAGCTTTGTCATTCTATTTTATATTTTCTTATATTTTACACGTGATAAGGCCACACCGAGGGCCAGAGAGATCATTACAGACACCTGATCAAATCTGAAGTACCAAAAAAGGGCCACTAGATGTCTTGTGATAGATTACATTAAATCCTTGGAAGATTCTGGTAGTATAAAGATAAACTTAGAACATTTCCAGTAATATATCCTCCCTTTGCAACCATACACATAGGTAGTATTTTCAAATGTTATGGCAGCCCCATAGTATTTTATTTATTTTTATTATACATTTAGCAGACGCTCTTATCCAGAGCGACTTTACAGGAGCAATTAGGGTTAAGTGCCTTGCTTAAGGGCACATCGACAGATTTTTCACCTAGTCGGCTCGGGGATTAGAACCAGCGACCTTTCGGTTACTGGCACAACGCTCTTACCCACTAAGCTACCTGCCGCCCAACAGTAGTAGCTGGACTACTGCCATTACCCTTTGCGAGGTACGAGACAGATCAGTGCAGGCTGGCTTGACGCGCCATCTGATGTAAGACACTGCTCCTTCCCTATACAGCCCACTCAGCCCAAGGCTTTTTAACCTCCTACACGGAGAGGAAACCCTCTTGTTATCGATGAATCACCATTGGACTGAAAAATAAATTATAACAAAATATATTTTATTGTCACACATTTTATTACCGCTGAAACAAATTAAGGGGTTAAGTGCCTTGCTCAAGGGCACAGACAGAGTTTTCACCTTTGTCGGCTCGTGTATTCGAACCAGCGACCTTTCGGTTACTGGCACAACACTCTTAACCGCTAGGCTACCTGCCGCTATATACTGAATCTCAACAATAATGGGAATGAGAAGGACAACCGGGCTGTATCTGTCTGTGTGTGTCTCTCTAGCTTTCCTCCTTCACTACTGGTTCACAGGGAAAGGCAGTGGGTGTGTTCCGCTGTCCAGATGCTGTCCAGATGCTGTCTAGGAGGATAACTGGATATGTGTCTGCCTATTTGTCTCTGTCTGTCAGAGTGTCTGTCTGATCTGCTGTGTCGCAGCTGGTTTCCAACAGGACACACATGGCTCTTCTGCCAGAGCTCAACCACACCTCACAGGGCAAGAGAGGAGAGGAAGGAACAAGGAGAGGAGAGAAGAGGAGGAGAGGAGAGGAAGGAACAAGGAGAGGAGAGAGGGAGGAGAGGAGAGGGAAGTCTCTTTCCAGTACTCAGGAGGCCTTGAACAATATGGGAAAATAGATGCCTCCCCCTGACGGACCATAATTAGGGTTCTGAAGAGATATCCATACATCAACATCAACATGAACAGGAGGGACACGCTTGGCAGGAAGGACAGCCAGAGAGACTAGAAGGACAGAGAGAGTAGAAGAACAGAGAGACTAGACAGCCAGAGAGACTAGAAGGACAGAGAGACTAGACAGCCAGAGAGACTAGAAGGACAGAGAGACTAGACAGCCAGAGAGACTAGAAGGACAGAGAGACTAGACAGCCAGAGAGACTAGAAGGACAGAGAGAGTAGACAGCCAGAGAGACTAGAAGGACAGAGAGAGTAGACAGCCAGAGAGACTAGAAGGACAGAGAGAGTAGACAGCCAGAGAGACTAGAAGAACAGAGAGAGTAGAAGGACAGAGAGACTAGAAGGACAGAGAGAGTAGACAGCCAGAGAGACTAGAAGGACAGAGAGAGTAGACAGCCAGAGAGACTAGAAGGACAGAGAGAGTAGACAGCCAGAGAGACTAGAAGAACAGAGAGAGTAGAAGGACAGAGAGACTAGAAGGACAGAGAGAGTAGACAGCCAGAGAGACTAGAAGGACAGAGAGAGTAGAAGGACAGAGAGACTAGAAGGACAGAGAGACTAGAAGGACAGAGAGACTAGAAGGACAGAGAGACTAGAAGGACAGAGAGACTAGAAGGACAGAGAGAGTAGACAGCCAGAGAGACTAGAAGGACAGAGAGAGTAGACAGCCAGAGAGACTAGAAGAACAGAGAGAGTAGACAGCCAGAGAGACTAGAAGAACAGAGAGAGTAGACAGCCAGAGAGACTAGAAGAACAGAGAGAGTAGACAGCCAGAGAGACTAGACGAACAGAGAGAGTAGACAGCCAGAGAGACTAGACGAACAGAGAGAGTAGACAGCCAGAGAGACTAGACGAACAGAGAGAGTAGACAGCCAGAGAGACTAGAAGAACAGAGAGAGTAGACAGCCAGAGAGACTAGACGAACAGAGAGAGTAGAAGGACAGAGAGCCAGACAGACTGTAATTATAACCTCCCGTAGTCTGTCCCTCTGGACTTTATAAATCAGGCTAGAACCCAATCCTCCCCGGACATACCGGAGATAGTCCTGATACACAACCAGACAGAACAGACATCCGTGTCTTATCTGCTGTGTCCCAGCTGGTTTCTGACAGGACACATGGCTCCTCAGCTGGGGCTCAAACACACCTAGGAGAGGAGAGAGAACTCCCAAACACACACAGGCACACTGGCAAGGGAGAGGGAAGAACAGGCAGACAGAGTAAAGGGCCAGAGAACCGGACAGGCAGACAGCGTAAAGGGCCAGAGAACCAGACAGGCAGACAGAGTAAAGGGCCAGAGAACCAGACAGGCAGACAGAGTAAAGGGCCAGAGAACCAGACAGGCAGACAGAGTAAAGGGCCAGAGAACCAGACAGGCAGACAGAGTAAAGGGCCAGAGAACCAGACAGGCAGACAGAGTAAAGGGCCAGAGAACCAGAAAGGCAGACAGAGTAAAGGGCCAGAGAACCAGACAGGCAGACAGAGTAAAGGGCAAGAGAACCGGACAGGCAGACATAGTAAAGGGCCAGAGAACCGGACAGGCATACAGAGTAAAGGGCCAGAGAGCCAGACAGGCAGACAGAGTAAAGGGCCAGAGAACCAGACAGGCAGACAGAGTAAAGGGTCAGAGAACCAGAAAGGCAGACAGAGTAAAGGGCCAGAGAACCAGACAGGCAGACAGAGTAAAGGGCCAGAGAACCAGACAGGCAGACAGAGTAAAGGGCCAGAGAACCAGACAGGCAGACAGAGTAAAGGGCCAGAGAACCAGACAGGCAGACAGAGTAAAGGGCCAGAGAACCAGACAGGCAGACAGAGTAAAGGGCCAGAGAACCAGACAGGCAGACAGAGTAAAGGGCCAGAGAACCGGACAGGCAGACAGAGTAAAGGGCCAGAGAACCAGACAGGCAGACAGAGTAAAGGGCCAGAGAACCTTCAGGCAGACAGAGTAAAGGGCCAGAGAACCGGACAGGCAGACAGAGTAAAGGGCCAGAGAACCAGACAGGCAGACAGAGTAAAGGGCCAGAGAACCAGACAGGCAGACAGAGTAAAGGGCCAGAGAACCAGACAGGCAGACAGAGTAAAGGGCCAGAGAACCAGACAGGCAGACAGAGTAAAGGGCCAGAGAACCAGACAGGCAGACAGAGTAAAGGGCCAGAGAACCAGACAGGCAGACAGAGTAAAGGGCCAGAGAACCGGACAGGCAGACAGAGTAAAGGGCCAGAGAACCAGACAGGCAGACAGAGTAAAGGGCCAGAGAACCAGACAGGCAGACAGAGTAAAGGGCCAGAGAACCAGACAGGCAGACAGAGTAAAGGGCCAGAGAACCAGACAGGCAGACAGAGTAAAGGGCCAGAGAACCGGACAGGCAGACAGAGTAAAGGGCCAGAGAACCAGACAGGCAGACAGAGTAAAGGGCCAGAGAACCTTCAGGCAGACAGAGTAAAGGGCCAGAGAACCGGACAGGCAGACAGAGTAAAGGGCCAGAGAACCAGACAGGCAGACAGAGTAAAGGGCCAGAGAACCAGACAGGCAGACAGAGTAAAGGGCCAGAGAACCAGACAGGCAGACATAGTAAAGGGCCAGAGAACCAGACAGGCAGATAGAGTAAAGGGCCAGAGAACCAGACAGGCAGACAGAGTAAAGGGCCAGAGAACCAGACAGGCAGACAGCGTAAAGGGCCAGAGAACCAGACAGCCTGTGAAGGTGTCAGAATTGGAGTACAGTATGCCCTCCCATAGTCTGTCTCTGTGGACATACAGTAGACACCAAAACACTATCAGACTAATCATTTGGTGGGTAATTATATTTGGCCTATTTCACACGTGTACATGCGTGAATTTAAAAAGTGATTTTTGCATATCCCAACTCCCACTGAGACAGTCGGATCACGGCCTGGGTCAGCCATTATCAACAGCGACCCTGGAGAAATTAGGGTTAACTGCCTTGCTCAAGGCCACATCGACTGATTCTTCACCTTGGGGATTCGAACTAGCAACCTTTCGGTTACCAACACTTTAACCGCTAGGCTACCTGCCGCTCGAATAGACAACTCCAGCTGTCCAACAGGAGACTTGCCTGGCTCCAGTCCAAGGGACAGCTCCTTAGTCAGCATCTTTCTCTGCCCTCCTGTGATTTGAAACACGTCCGACTGTTACGGATGTTGACAGTTTTATGGGGGAGAGTCGACTGCCCACACACACCATACAACTAAAGCTTGACTGGGAGATAACTGGGCTTTCTCATATGGTTTGTCATGTTTTCATATGCTTTTCATATGGTAACAGTTAATGAACAGCTGCAACAACTCAGAATACATTACTATTATATTTTACTGTAATACTCTACTATAATGATGTTCAACATTATCACAACTTCATATTATGGGCCGGTTTCATTTCAACTGAGATTCTCTACAAAGCATGCTTTTGAAGTCTGGAAAACTGACCCCGTGAGCCTCAGATTTAATATAACAATCCTAAAATATCTTCCTCTTTCATTCCTAAGACCACGGACAATGAGCAGTTTGACCACAGAGTTTCAGTACTAGAAACCCCCTCTCTCCAGAAGCATTCCACTGTTGTTCTGTGAGAGAGGTTCTAGAAGCATGCGACTGTTGTTCTGTGAGAGAGAATTCTAGAAGCATGCGACTGTTGTTCTGTGAGAGAGGTTCTAGAAGCATGCCACTGTTGTTCTGTGAGAGAGGTTCTAGAAGCATGCGACTGTTGTTCTGTGAGAGAGGTTCTAGAAGCATGCCACTGTTGTTCTGTGAGAGAGGTTCTAGAAGCATACGACTGTTGTTCTGTGAGAGAGGTTCTAGAAGCATGCGACTGTTGTTCTGTGAGAGAGGTTCTAGAAGCATGCCACTGTTGTTCTGTGAGAGACTTTGAAGAGAAGGTTTGAATGAGGACTGTTTTGTGACTATTCTGTGAAGGTTTGTTGAGCATGTCCTATGAACTAAGCAGCCTGTCTATGAACTCTGTGTTCACCCTTGAGGACTAATCTCTGGACCATTAAAGCCTTGTTAGTTAGACCTGGCAAGTCAGCCAATTAGAAATGCCTGAGAAGAACACAGGAATAAAGAGCCGGTGAACCTTATGTTCAGCCAGTCGGAACGGAAAGCCCTGTGTGTGATTCTAAGAACCTTGCGAGGGGTTCCGAGAGGTCCCTGAAAGGGAGGTACATGTTTAAAACTGAAGGACCTGCCTACTGAGATGAGTGGGACAACATCAGTGTAAACAACACACTGACTAATCAAACTTTCTAAATCAAAGATAACTTCGGTGTGTAAAACAAGCAGTTCGACTAGCTAGTATCAAATGCACCGTTGTGTGTGTATGTGTGTGTGTGTGTGTATGTGTGTGTGTGTCTGTGTGCGCGTGCTTGCAACCTACAAACGACAAGTTGATTAGCAACTACAGGCTTCAGTTCAATGAGTAGCCTGAACCGTCTTTCCCTCGCCCCTCTCTCCCTCCCTCCCTCTCATCCCCCTCCCCTCTCCTTCTTCTTGACACTGATCTACTCTGTCACATGAAATGTAGGAGTTATTTGCTAACGACTACCCTGAGAACGGTCACACCTTCTCTACTGTGACCACAGTTTGACCCCTGAGAACGGTCACACCTTCTCTACTGTTGACCACACACCTAGCAGTGTCCCTGGCCCCAGTACTACCCTAATTAAACCTCCCTGGCCCTGGCCTACCCTACTCTGGCCCTAGTACCCTACCCTACTCTGGCCCTAGTACCCTACTCTACTCTGGCCCTAGTACCCTAATCTACTCTGGCCTTAGTACCCTACCCTACTCTACTCTGGCCCTAGTACCCTACCCTACTCTGGCCCTAGTACCCTACCCTACTCTACTCTGGCCCTAGTACCCTACTCTACTCTGGCCCTAGTACCCTACCTTACTCTGGCCCTAGTACCCTACTCTACTCTGGCCCTAGTACCCTACTCTACTCTGGCCCTAGTACCCTACTCTACTCTGGCCCTAGTACCCTACTCTACTCTGGCCCTAGTACCCTACTCTACTCTACTCTGGCCCTAGTACCCTACTCTACTCTACTCTGGCCCTAGTACCCTACTCTCTACTCTGGCCCTAGTACCCTACTCTACTCTACTCTGGCCCTAGTACCCTACTCTACTCTGGCCCTAGTACCCTACTCTACTCTGGCCCTAGTACCCTACTCTACTCTACTCTGGCCCTAGTACCCTACCTTACTCTGGCCCTAGTACCCTACTCTACTCTGGCCCTAGTACCCTACTCTACTCTGGCCCTAGTACCCTACTCTACTCTACTCTGGCCCTAGTACCCTACTCTACTCTACTCTGGCCCTAGTACCCTACTCTACTCTACTCTGGCCCTAGTACCCTACTCTACTCTACTCTGGCCCTAGTACCCTACTCTACTCTACTCTGGCCCTAGTACCCTACTCTACTCTACTCTGGCCCTAGTACCTCTACTCCTACTCTACTCTGGCCCTAGTACCCTACTCTACTCTACTCTGGCCCTAGTACCCCCTACTCTGCTCTACTCTGGCCCTAGTACCCTACTCTACTCTGGCCCTAGTACCCTACTCTACTCTGGCCCTAGTACCCTACTCTACTCTGGCCCTAGTACCCTACTCTACTCTGGCCCTAGTACCCTACTCTACTCTGGCCCTAGTACCCTACTCTACTCTGGCCCTAGTACCCCTACTCTACTCTGGCCCTAGTACCCTACTCTACTCTGGCCCTAGTACCCCTACTCTACTCTGGCCCTAGTACCCTACTCTACTCTGGCCCTAGTACCCTACTCTACTCTACTCTGGCCCTAGTACCCTACTCTACTCTGGCCCTAGTACCCTACTCTACTCTGGCCCTAGTACCCTACTCTACTCTGGCCCTAGTACCCTACTCTACTCTGGCCCTAGTACCCTACTCTACTCTACTCTGGCCCTAGTACCCTACTCTACTCTACTCTGGCCCTAGTACCCTACTCTACTCTGGCCCTAGTACCCTACTCTACTCTGGCCCTAGTACCCTACTCTACTCTGGCCCTAGTACCCTACTCTACTCTGGCCCTAGTACCCTACTCTACTCTGGCCCTAGTACCCTACTCTACTCTGGCCCTAGTACCCTACTCCTACTCTACTCTGGCCCTAGTACCTACCTACTCTACTCTGGCCCTAGTACCCCTACTCTACTCTGGCCCTAGTACCCTACTCACTCTGGCCCTAGTACCACTCTACTCTGGCCCTAGTACCCTACTCTACTCTGGCCCTAGTACCCTACTCTACTCTGGCCCTAGTACCCTACTCTACTCTACTCTGGCCCTAGTACCCTACTCTACTCTACTCTACTCTGGCCCTAGTACCCTACTCTACTCTACTCTGGCCCTAGTACCCTACCCTACTCTACTCTGGCCCTAGTACCCTACTCTACTCTGGCCCTAGTACCCCTACTCTACTCTGGCCCTAATACCCTACTCTACTCTACTCTGGCCCTAGTACCCTACTCTACTCTGGCCCTAGTACCCTACTCTACTCTGGCCCTAGTACCCTACTCTACTCTGGCCCTAGTACCCTTACTCTACTCTGGCCCTAGTACCCTACTCTACTCTGGCCCTAGTACCCTACTCTACTCTGGCCCTAGTACCCTACTCTACTCTGGCCCTAGTACCCTACTCTACTCTGGCCCTAGTACCCTACTCTACTCTGGCCCTAGTACCCTACTCTACTCTACTCTGGCCCTAGTACCCTACTCTACTCTCTGGCCCTAGTACCCTACTCTACTCTGGCCCTAGTACCCTACTCTACTCTGGCCCTAGTACCCTACTCTACTCTGGCCCTAGTACCCTACTCTACTCTGGCCCTAGTACCCTACTCTACTCTACTCTGGCCCTAGTACCCTACCTTACTCTGGCCCTAGTACCCTACTCTACTCTGGCCCTAGTACCCTACTCTACTCTGGCCCTAGTACCCCTACTCTACTCTGGCCCTAGTACCCTACTCTACTCTGGCCCTAGTACCCTACTCTACTCTACTCTGGCCCTAGTACCCTACTCTACTCTACTCTGGCCCTAGTACCCCTACTCTACTCTGGCCCTAGTACCCTACTCTACTCTACTCTGGCCCTAGTACCCTACTCTACTCTACTCTGGCCCTAGTACCCTACTCTACTCTGGCCCTAGTACCCTCCTCTACTCTGGCCCCTAGTACCCTACTCTACTCTGGCCCTAGTACCCTACTCTACTCTGGCCCTAGTACCCTACTCTACTCTACTCTGGCCCTAGTACCCTACTCTACTCTGGCCCTAGTACCCCTACTCTACTCTGGCCCTAGTACCCTACTCTACTCTGGCCCTAGTACCCTACTCTACTCTACTCTGGCCCTAGTACCCTACTCTACTCTACTCTGGCCCTAGTACCCTACTCTACTCTACTCTGGCCCTAGTACCCTACTCTACTCTACTCTGGCCCTAGTACCCTACTCTACTCTGGCCCTAGTACCCTACTCTACTCTGGCCCTAGTACCCTACTCTACTCTGGCCCTAGTACCCTACTCTACTCTGGCCCTAGTACCCTACTCTACTCTGGCCCTAGTACCCTACTCTACTCTACTCTGGCCCTAGTACCCTACTCTACTCTACTCTGGCCCTAGTACCCTACTCTACTCTGGCCCTAGTACCCCTACTCTACTCTGGCCCTAGTACCCTACTCTACTCTGGCCCTAGTACCCTACTCTACTCTGGCCCTAGTACCCTACTCTACTCTGGCCCTAGTACCCTACTCTACTCTGGCCCTAGTACCCTACTCTACTCTGGCCCTAGTACCCTACTCTACTCTACTCTGGCCCTAGTACCCTACTCTACTCTACTCTACTCTGGCCCTAGTACCCTACTCTACTCTACTCTGGCCCTAGTACCCACTACTCTACTCTGGCCCTAGTACCCTACTCTACTCTGGCCCTAGTACCCTACTCTACTCTGGCCCTAGTACCCTACTCTACTCTGGCCCTAGTACCCTACTCTACTCTCTCTGGCCCTAGTACCCTACTCTACTCTGGCCCTAGTACCCTACTCTACTCTGGCCCTAGTACCCTACTCTACTCTGGCCCCTAGTACCCTACTCTACTCTGGCCCTAGTACCCTACTCTACTCTGGCCCTAGTACCCTACTCTACTCTGGCCCTAGTACCCTACTCTACTCTGGCCCTAGTACCCTACTCTACTCTGGCCCTAGTACCCTACTCTACTCTCTGGCCCTAGTACCCCTACTCTACTCTGGCCCTAGTACCCTACTCTACCTCTGGCCCTAGTACCCTACTCTACCCTACTCTGGCCCTAGTACCCTACTCTACTCTGGCCCTAGTACCCCTACTCTACTCTGGCCCTAGTACCCTACTCTCACTCTGGCCCTAGTACCCTACTCTACTACTCTGGCCCTAGTACCCTACTCTACTCTGGCCCTAGTACCCCTACTCTACTCTGGCCCTAGTACCCTACTCTACTCTGGCCCTAGTACCCTCTACTCTACTCTGGCCCTAGTACCCTACTCTACTCTGGCCCTAGTACCCTACTCTACTCTACTCTGGCCCTAGTACCCTACTCTACTTCTGGCCCTAGTACCCTACTCTACTCTGGCCCTAGTACCCTACTCTACTCTGGCCCTAGTACCCTACTCTACTCTGGCCCTAGTACCCTACTCTACTCTGGCCCTAGTACCCTACTCTACTCTGGCCCTAGTACCCTACTCTACTCTGGCCCCTAGTACCCTACTCTACTCTGGCCCTAGTACCCTACTCTACTCTGGCCCTAGTACCCTACTCTACTCTGGCCCTAGTACCCTACTCTACTCTGGCCCTAGTACCCTACTCTACTCTGGCCCTAGTACCCTACTCTACTCTGGCCCTAGTACCCTACTCTACTCTACTCTGGCCCTAGTACCCTACTCTACTCTACTCTGGCCCTAGTACCCCTACTCTCACTCTGGCCCTAGTACCCTACTCTACTCTGGCCCTAGTACCTTACTCTACTCTGGCCCTAGTACCCTACTCTACTCTGGCCCTAGTACCCTACTCTACTCTGGCCCTAGTACCCTACTCTACTCTGGCCCTAGTACCCTACTCACTCTACTCTGGCCCTAGTACCCTACTCTACTCTGGCCCTAGTACCCTACTCTACTCTGGCCCTAGTACCCTACTCTACTCTGGCCCTAGTACCCTACTCTACTCTGGCCCTAGTACCCCTACTCTACTCTGGCCCTAGTACCCTACTCTACTCTGGCCCTAGTACCCTACTCTACTCTGGCCCTAGTACCCTACTCTACTACTCTGGCCCTAGTACCCTACTCTACTCTGGCCCTAGTACCCCTACTCTACTCTCTTGGCCCTAGTACCCTACTCTACTCTGGCCCTAGTACCCTACTCTACTCTGGCCCTAGTACCCTACTCTACTCTGGCCCTAGTACCCTACTCTCTACTCTGGCCCTAGTACCCTACTCTACTCTGGCCCTAGTACCCTACTCTACCTTCTACTCTGGCCCTAGTACCCTACTCTACTCTGGCCCTAGTACCCTACTCTACTCTGGCCCTAGTACCCTACTCTACTCTGGCCCTAGTACTCCTACTCTACTCTGGCCCTAGTACCCTACTCTACTCTGGCCCTAGTACCCTACTCTCTTCACTCTACTCTGGCCCTAGTACCCTACTCTACTCTGGCCCTAGTACCCTACTCTACTCTGGCCCTAGTACCCTACTCTACTCTGGCCCTAGTACCCTACTCTACTCTGGCCCTAGTACCCTACTACTCTACTCTACTCTGGCCCTAGTACCCTACTCTACTCTGGCCCTAGTACCCTACTCTACTCTGGCCCTAGTACCCTACTCTACTCTGGCCCTAGTACCCTACTCTACTCTGGCCCTAGTACCCTACTCTACTCTGGCCCTAGTACCCTACTCTACTCTACTCTGGCCCTAGTACCCTACTCTACTCTGGCCCTAGTACCCTACTCTACTCTGGCCCTAGTACCCTACTCTACTCTACTCTGGCCCTAGTACCCTACCTTCTACTCTGGCCCTAGTACCCTACTCTACTCTTGGCCCTAGTACCCTACTCTACTCTGGCCCTAGTACCCTACCCTACTCTACTCTGGCCCTAGTACCCTACTCTACTCTGGCCCTAGTACCCTACTCTACTCTACTCTGGCCCTAGTACCCTACTCTACTCTGGCCCTAGTACCCCTACTCTACTCTGGCCCTAAAACCCTACTCTACTCTACTCTGGCCCTAGTACCCTACTCTACTCTACTCTGGCCCTAGTACCCTACTCTACTCTGGCCCTAGTACCCTACTCTACTCTGGCCCTAGTACCCTACTCTACTCTGGCCCTAGTACCCTACTCTACTCTGGCCCTAGTACCCTACTCTACTCTGGCCCTAGTACCCACTCTCTACTCTGGCCCTAGTACCCTACTCTACTCTACTCTGGCCCTAGTACCTACTCTACTCTACTCTGGCCCTAGTACCCTACTCTACTCTGGCCCTAGTACCCTACTCTACTCTACTCTGGCCCTAGTACCCTCTACTCTACTCTGGCCCTAGTACCCTACTCTACTCTACTCTGGCCCTAGTACCCCTACTCTACTCTACTCTGGCCCTAGTACCCTACTCTACTCTGGCCCTAGTACCCTACTCTACTCTGGCCCTAGTACCCTACTCTACTCTGGCCCTAGTACCCTACTCTACTCTGGCCCTAGTACCCTACTCCTCTACTCTGGCCCTAGTACCCTACTCTACCTACTCTGGCCCTAGTACCCCTACTCTACTCTGGCCCTAGTACCCCTACTCTACTCTGGCCCTAGTACCCTACTCTACTCTGGCCCTAGTACCCACTCTACTCTGGCCCTAGTACCCTCTGGCCCTAGTACCCTACTCTACTCTATGGCCCTAGTACCTCCTACTCTACTCTGGCCCTAGTACCCTACTCTACTCTGGCCCTAGTACCCTACTCTACTACTCTGGCCCTAGTACCCTACTCTACTCTGGCCCTAGTACCCTACTCTACTCTGGCCCTAGTACCCTACTCTACTCTACTCTGGCCCTAGTACCCCTCTACTCTACTCTGGCCCTAGTACCCTACTCTACTCTGGCCCTAGTACCCTACTCTACTCTGGCCCTAGTACCCTACTCTACTCTGGCCCTAGTACCCTACTCTACTCTGGCCCTAGTACCCTACTCTACTCTGGCCCTAGTACCCTACTCTACTCTGGCCCTAGTACCCTACTCTACTCTACCCTACTCTACTCTGGCCCTAGTACCCTACTCTACTCTGGCCCTAGTACCCTACTCTACTCTGGCCCTAGTACCCCTACTCTACTCTGGCCCTAGTACCCTACTCTACTCTGGCCCTAGTACCCTACTCTACTCTGGCCCTAGTACCCTACTCTACTCTGGCCCTAGTACCCTACTCTACTCTGGCCCCTAGTACCCTACTCTACTCTACTCTGGCCCTAGTACCCTACTCTACTCTACTCTGGCCCTAGTACCCCCTACTCTACTCTGGCCCTAGTACCCTACTCTACTCTACTCTGGCCCTAGTACCCCTACTCTACTCTGGCCCTAGTACCCTCTACTCTACTCTGGCCCTAGTACCCTACTCTACTCTGGCCCTAGTACCCTACTCTACTCTGGCCCTAGTACCCTACTCTACTCGGCCCTACCCTACTCTACTCTGGCCCTAGTACCCTACTCTACTCTACTCTGGCCCTAGTACCCTACTCTACTTACTCTGGCCCTAGTACCCTACTCTACTCTGGCCCTAGTACCCTACTCTACTCTGGCCCTAGTACCCTACTCTACCTTACTCTGGCCCTAGTACCCTACTCTACTCTGGCCCTAGTACCCTACTCTACTCTGGCCCTAGTACCCTACTCTACTCTGGCCCTAGTACCCTACTCTACTCTGGCCCTAGTACCCTACTCTACTCTGGCCCTAGTACCCTACTCTACTCTGGCCCTAGTACCCTACTCTACTCTGGCCCTAGTACCCTACCCTACCTTATTCTGGCCCTAGTACCCTACTCTACTCTGGCCCTAGTACCCTACTCTACCTTACACTGGCCCTAGTACCCTACTCTACTCTGGCCCTAGTACTCTACTCTACTCTGGCCCTAGTACCCTACTCTACTCTGGCCCTAGTACCCTACTCTACCTTACTCTGGCCCTAGTACCCCTACTCTACTCTGGCCCTAGTACCCTACTCTACTCTGGCCCTAGTACCCTACTCTACTCTGGCCCTAGTACCCTACTCTACTCTGGCCCTAGTACCCTACTCTACTCTGGCCCTAGTACCCTACTCTACTCTGGCCCTAGTACCCTACTCTACCTTACTCTGGCCCTAGTACCCCTACTCTACTCTGGCCCTAGTACCCTACTCTACTCTGGCCCTAATACCCTACTCTACCTTACTCTGGCCCTAGTACCCTACTCTACCTTACTCTGGCCCTAGTACCCTACTCTACTCTGGCCCTAGTACCCTACTCTACACTGGCCCTAGTACCCTACTCTACTCTGGCCCTAGTACCCTACTCTACTCTGGCCCTAGTACCCTACTCTACTCTGGCCCTAGTACCCTACTCTACTCTGGCCCTAGTACCCTACTCTACTCTGGCCCCAGTACCCTACTCTACTCTACTCTGGCCCTAGTACCCTACTCTACTCTACTCTGGCCCTAGTACCCTACTCTACCTTACTCTGGCCCTAGTACCCTACTCTACCTTACTCTGGCCCTAGTACCCCTACTCTACTCTGGCCCTAGTACCCTACTCTACTCTGGCCCTAGTACCCTACCCTACCCTACTCTGGCCCTAGTACCCTACTCTACTCTGGCCCTAGTACCATACTCTACTCTGGCCCTAGTACCCTACTCTACTCTGGCCCTAGTACCCCTACTCTACTCTGGCCCTAGTACCCTACTCTACTCTGGCCCTAGTACCCTACTCTACTCTGGCCCTAGTACCCTACTCTACCTTACTCTGGCCCTAGTACCCTACTCTACTCTGGCCCTAGTACCCCTACTCTACTCTGGCCCTAGTACCCTACTCTACTCTGGCCCTAGTACCCTACTCTGGCCCTAGTACCCTACTCTACTCTACTCTGGCCCTAGTACCCTACTCTACTCTACTCTGGCCCTAGTACCCTACTCTACTCTGGCCCTAGTACTCTACTCTACTCTGGCCCTAGTACCCTACTCTACTCTGGCCCTAGTACCCTACTCTACTCTGGCCCTAGTACCCTACTCTACTCTGGCCCTAATACCCTACTCTACTCTGGCCCTAGTAACAGTGTCAGGTTCCCACCTGCCTCGCTGTCCAACCTTCCTGCCTGCCTCGCTGTCCCGCCTCCCTGCCTGCCTCGCTGTCCCGCCTCCCTGCCTGCCTCGCTGTCCCGCCTCCCTGCCTGCCTCGCTGTCAGCCTCCCTGCCTGCCTCGCTGTCCAGCCTCCCTGCCTGCCTCGCTGTCCCGCCTCCCTGCCTGCCTCGCTGTCCCGCCTCCCTGCCTGCCTCGCTGTCCTGCCTCGCTGTCCAGCCTCCCTGCCTGCCTCGCTGTCCCGCCTCCCTGCCTGCCTCGCTGTCCCGCCTCCCTGCCTGCCTCGCTGTCCTGCCTCGCTGTCCCGCCTCCCTGCCTGCCTCGCTGTCCCGCCTCCCTGCCTGCCTCGCTGTCCAGCCTCCCTGCCTGCCTCCCTGCCTGGCTGTCCCGCCTCCCTGCCTGCCTCGCTGTCCCGCCTCCCTGCCTGCCTCGCTGTCCCGCCTCCCTGCCTGCCTCGCTGTCCCGCCTCCCTGCCTGCCTCGCTGTCCCTCCTCCCTGCCTGCCTCGCTGTCCCGCCTCCTTGCCTGCCTCGCTGTCCCGCCTCCCTGCCTGCCTCGCTGTCCCGCCTCCTTGCCTGCCTCGCTGTCCCGCCTCCCTGTCTGCCTCGCTGTCCAGCCTCGCTGTCCCTCCTCCCTGCCTGCCTCGCTGTCCCGCCTCCTTGCCTGCCTCGCTGTCCCGCCTCCCTGCCTGCCTCGCTGTCCCGCCTCGCTGTCCAGCCTCGCTGTCCCTCCTCCCTGCCTGCCTCGCTGTCCCGCCTCCTTGCCTGCCTCGCTGTCCCGCCTCCCTGCCTGCCTCGCTGTCCATCCTCCCTGCCTGCCTCGCTGTCCCGCCTCCTTGCCTGCCTCGCTGTCCCGCCTCCCTGCCTGCCTCGCTGTCCCGCCTCCTTGCCTGCCTCGCTGTCCCGCCTCCCTGCCTGCCTCACTGTCCAGCCTCGCTGTCCCTCCTCCCTGCCTGCCTCGCTGTCCCGCCTCCTTGCCTGCCTCGCTGTCCCACCTCCCTGCCTGCCTCGCTGTCCCGCCTCCCTGCCTGCCTCGCTGTCCAGCCTCGCTGTCCCTCCTCCCTGCCTGCCTCGCTGTCCCGCCTCCTTGCCTGCCTCGCTGTTCCGCCTCCCTGCCTGCCTCGCTGTCCCTTACACCCTCCCTCCCTCCCTCCATCCACCAGCCCAATGTTCCATTGAGACAACGATTAAATGATTAAATAAAAGGCAGAGCTCAAACACCAGCTAATGTTGCCCTGGTGATAGTGTTGCCCTGGTGATAGTGTTGCCCTGGTGATAGTGTTGACCTGGTGATAGTGTTGACCTGGTGATAGTGTTGACCTCATTATTTTCCCTCTCTTTTCTACTCCTTGTTTCCACATTTTCAGGTTTAAGTTTAAGATTGAAGTTTAATTTATTTGCACCAAAGAAAACAATACAGATGGGGATAAAAACGTATGCAGGTGTGGTTGGAAGCCCAGGGGTTTATATGTAAACCACACCACAAACCACACCAGGTGTCTGCCTGTGCCTCCATTCATGGAAAAGGTTACCATTGACAAACAGTAGGCCCTAATATGGAATGCGTAAAGCCAACCGCCATGTATTGGCGGCCATTTTGAAACAAATAAGCAAGACTTGGGCGTAAAAGAAGTAGAAAAAATGCACAAAAATGTCAATTCAGTTGAAATCTTGCATCTCTCCTCAACATTTCAGAAGTGGAATACAAAATGCACCAATAACGTGAAATGTCAATCCCTCTATTTCTATGTCTCTGTCCGCCCTCAACAGAATGGCACCATTGTTTGAGGATGGAATAATTAACATTAGCAACCATTTCTGTCTAGATTTAGCATTTGTCTGTATTTTTGTCTACAGCTTTACTACTGAAATGTCACGTACAGAACATCTGGAATGTTTAGCAGGACACACACATAACCTTGTGGGGGGGACAATTTATAACTATTCAAAATCCTATTTACCTAACCACTAACCCCCAAAATCTAACCCTTTAGACCTTAACTCGATACCCCCTAGAAATAGCATTTGACCTTGTGGGGACAAACAAAATGTCCCCAGTTGGTCACATTTTTTGTTCGTTTACTATTCTTGTGGGGACTTCTGGTACCCCTATTGGACTTCTGGTCCCACAGGTATAGTTAAACACGTCCACACACACAGCTACTGTTCTGTTAGACTGTCTTACACATTATGGACCAGTTTCCCGGACACTGATTAAGCCTAGTCCTAGACTCAAAAGACAAATCTCCACTCCAGTCCTGGACCAGGTTATCATCTTGGTCCTCGAAACCAACCCTTTATGCAATCTCTGCCTTAACTAGAAGCTCAATACTGTCTAGTATTAGGTTTCTCAAAACAGTTTAAAACACAGAGTTGGATAAAGGTTGCATACATTTACATTTTTTGTCATTTAGCAGACACTTTTATCCAGAGCGACTTACAGTCAGCGCAACTAAGGTAGATAAACAACCATATCACAGACATAGACATGCATAGCCAAATACATAGCCTAATACATAGCCTAATACATAGCCTAATACATAGCCTAATGCATAGCCTAATACATAGCCTAATGCATAGCCTAGGGATGGTGTTTTTTACACCCTGACGACCAAAGACAGAGAGAGAACAACCCTCATTTCAACTACCCTGAGAACATGAAAATTCCAAGCTTCCTAAAACCAACACAAAACACTTGTCTTGCTACCAACCAATGGCTGTCTGTCATGACTCCTGGAACATAACTCAGTGTCAGAGCGGAACCAAACCAAATGGATCATTACTCTCCCTGACCACCAGACACACTAGATTGGGAGGACACTTTACAGATATCACAAATAGCAACTCAAACACTCACACACGGAATGGAGACTAGATGAGATTACAGATATCAGAAATAGCAACCCAAACACTCACACACTGAATGGAGACTAGATGAGATTACAGATTTCACAAATAGCAACTCAAACACTCACACACTGAATGGAGACTAGATGAGATTACAGATTTCACAAATAGCAACTCAAACACACACACTGAATGGAGACTAGATGAGATTACAGATTTCACAAATAGCAACTCAAACACTCACACACTGAATGGAGACTAGATGAGATTACAGATATCACAAATAGCAACCCAAACACTGAATGGAGACTAGATGAGATTACAGATTTCACAAATAGCAACTCAAACACTGAATGGAGACTAGATGAGATTACAGATATCACAAATAGCAACCCAAACACTGAATGGGGACTAGATGAGATTACAGATATCACAAATAGCAACCCAAACACTGAATGGGGACTAGATGAGATTACAGATATCACAAATAGCAACCCAAACACTGAATGGAGACTAGATGAGATTACAGATATCACAAATAGCAACCCAAACACTGAATGGAGACTAGATGAGATTACAGATATCACAAATAGCAACCCAAACACTGAATGGAGACTAGATGAGATTACAGATATCACAAATAGCAACCCAAACACTGAATGGAGACTAGATGAGATTACAGATATCACAAATAGCAACCCAAACACTGAATGGAGACTAGATGAGATTACAGATATCACAAATAGCAACCCAAACACTGAATGGAGACTAGATGAGATTACAGATATCACAAATAGCAACCCAAACACTGAATGGAGACTAGATGAGATTACAGACATCACAAATAGCAACCCAAACACTGAATGGAGACTAGATGAGATTACAGATATCACAAATAGCAACCCAAACACTGAATGGAGACTAGATGAGATTACAGATATCACAAATAGCAACCCAAACACTGAATGGAGACTAGATGAGATTACAGATATCACAAATAGCAACCCAAACACTGAATGGAGACTAGATGTGATTACAGATATCACAAATAGCAACCCAAACACTGAATGGAGACTAGATGAGATTACAGATATCCCAAATAGCAACCCAAACACTGAATGGAGACTAGATGAGTTACAGATATCACAAATAGCAACCCAAACACTGAATGGAGACTAGATGAGATTACAGATATCACAAATAGCAACCCAAACAATGAATGGAGACTAGATGAGATTACAGATATCACAAATAGCAACCCAAACACTGAATGGAGACTAGATGAGATTACAGATATCACAAATAGCAACCCAAACACTGAATGGAGACTAGATGAGATTACAGATATCACAAATAGCAACCCAAACACTGAATGGAGACTAGATGAGATTACAGATATCACAAATAGCAACCCAAACACTGAATGGAGACTAGATGAGATTACAGACATCACAAATAGCAACCCAAACACTGAATGGAGACTAGATGAGATTACAGATATCACAAATAGCAACCCAAACACTGAATGGAGACTAGATGAGATTACAGATATCCCAAATAGCAACCCAAACACTGACTGGAGACTAGATGAGATTACAGATATCCCAAATAGCAACCCAAACACTGACTGGAGACTAGATGAGATTACAGATATCCCAAATAGCAACCCAAACACTGAATGGGGACTAGATGAGATTACAGATATCCCAAATAGCAACCCAAACACTGACTGGAGACTAGATGAGATCGTAGGGATGGGTATGAGTACTCGAACCTACGTCAAAAATCGATATTTAACTAGAACCAACGTCAAAAAATTGATATTTAACTAGTGATCACATTTTGTTCAAATACCGTAAAACTATTTGGTTGAAATGTTGTCTTGAAGACAACGTTAATGTGCTTTGACACTAGTGTTCCATTTGCGTGACACAACTAAAAAGAAACCAAGCCATGCGTCACACAGTTCTGCTCCCTAAATGACCTTTCCCCTTCATGTCTCACACTCAATTGCGTTCTGACGCTCCCTCTACAGAAAAAAATAAAAATAAATGTTCACCTTTATTTAACCAGGTAAGCCAGTTGAGAACAAGTTCTCATTTACAACTGCGACCTGGCCAAGATAAAGCAAAGCAGTGCGATAAAAACAACAACACAGAGTTACATTTGGGGTAAAACAAAACATAAAGTCAAAAATACAACAGAAAATATATATACAGTGTGTGCGAATGTAGTAAGTGATGGAGGTAAGGCAATAAATAGGCTATAGTGCAAAATAATTACAATTAGTATTAACACTGGAATGATAGATGTGCAAGAGATTATGTGCAAATAGAGATACTGGGGTGCAAATGAGCAAAATAAATAACAATATGGGGATGAGGTAGTTGGGGGGGCTAATTTCAGATGGGCTGTGTACAGGTGCAGTGATCGGTAAGCTGCTCTGACAACTGATGCTTAAAGTTAGTGAGGGAGATAAGAGTCTCCAGCTTCAGAGATTTGCCTATGGAAACGTAGCAAACTGATTGGATACACGAGCTACATCCCTTTGCAACTGACGACAGTTTTATCACAAATTCAAAATGGACTGGTTAACTGAACTTGGGAAATATGTGTTCTGAAAATGAGCTGCAGGTTTTGAATAATTGCGTCAATTTCGCTTAGGCTACTTTGCGGTTGTCACTAGTTACCACAGCCACAAAGTCAACATAGCTATATCGTACAAATTCATTTGAGCTTTTTGGTGTTCATTTAAGGTTAGGGTGAGGCATTAGAATTGGTTAGCCTAGGCTATTACCCCCCTAAACATAGACTGGTTCCACACAAACAAATATGCAAAAACATTAGTTTGATAAAGACAAAGAGCGTATTTTCATCAGAATCATGAAGCCTAGGCCTACCCACCAAACATATGTCCTGGCTATAATTCATCCCCATGCAGTGTTCAATGTAGAATTGTTCATCCATTTAGAAATTCCAAGGAACAGGCATAATAAACTCAATCGAAAGTCTGTATATAGAAAATAAAACAGATTTTGGTTTTGTAAACTTTAAAAAAATGTGTCTTTCAATTTGCCAAATTGAGCCTAGTTTCAAATGATCTCTTTAAGAACACCTGTTTCAGACGCAAGATGCGAATCACTTCGCACTATTCTGTTCTATTTTATTCTGTTATATTACATAATGTTTTTTAAAAACTATAAAATAGGTGTCTTGACTGTAATAAGGGCTTGGGAAATAACAGCGTCTTGTCTGCTAAATTAACAAAGCAAGGCTATGCCATTGCACAGCAATATGCTTCTACGAGCAAGCGCCACACTGCTGAGGTTACAACCTTTTTGTGTTCCATGATATAATATAACCAGTTGATATTACAGATTGTGTTCCATTATATAATATAACCAGTTGATATTACAGATTGTGTTCCATTATATAATATAACCAGTTGATATTACAGATTGTGTTCCATTATATAATATAACCAGTTGATATTACAGATTGTGTTCCATTATATAATATAACCAGTTGATATTACAGATTGTGTTCCATTATATAATATAACCAGTTGATATTACAGATTGTGTTCCATTATATAATATAACCAGTTGATATTACAGATTGTGTTCCATTATATAATATAACCAGGTGATATTACAGATTGTGTTCCATTATATAATATAACCAGTTGATATTACAGATTGTGTTCCATTATTTAATATAACCAGTTGATATTACAGATTGTGTTCCATTATATAATATAACCAGTTGATATTACAGATTGTGTTCCATTATATAATATAACCAGTTGATATTACAGATTGTGTTCCATTATATAATATAACCAGTTGATATTACAGATTGTGTTCCATTATATAATATAACCAGTTGATATTACAGATTGTGTTCCACGATATAATATAACCAGTTGATATTACAGTTTCAATACATTTTTATTGACTGAATAAACAGTATATGAAGCAATTTAGAAATTTGGATTCGTTATCTGTAATGGTTATGATAAATGAGGCATTGTTACTCACTGTTGGCATATGTGGTCCTCTGTAGCTCAATTGGTAGAGCATGGCGCTTGTAACGCCAGGGTAGTGGGTTCGATCCCCGGGACCACCCATACGTAAAAATGTATGCACACATGACTGTAAGTCGCTTTGGATAAAAGTGTCTACTAAATGGCATATTATTATTATTATTATATTGATAAATGCAAACATTTTTTTCCAGTGCTACCCTTGTTCTAAAAATAGCTTTTACTTTCATAGCTTTTTATTTTAATTCGAGTACTCCAGTACTAAAAAAAAAATAATGTGAGTACTGGAACAGTCAAAAAAGGTCAAATGCCCGTCCCTCGATTACAGACATCACAGATAACAACCCAGACACCGAATGGAGACTAGAAAAGATTACAGATATACTTAATGAGACATAAATACAGAATATTTGTGTGGATTTAACCTAGTTTTAATTGATTTAGGGTACTTTTTTTTTCTCAATGAATGGGTTCTCGTAGGTGTGTTTGTCCTCAGTACCTGACTTTGTCGCCTCTAGCAGAAAGAATGTTGTCACTACAATGCCATGACGAGGGCCTGTCTGGGCGTTTATATACACTTCTTTGCACAGTCGTTGAAAAGGACTTGTATTTCAGCAAACTGAACACAACCACACAATAGAGGAGAGATGGGTCTCTCTCTGTGGCTGTGTGTTTCCCCTCTCTTCTTGTGAATGATTTAACAGGCCACTAGAGAAGAGGAGTTAGCTCAACGTGTCTCAACAGGCGCGGCGTTGGATCCACTGCAGTTCAGCTGAAAACCCCCTCTCCTCTCTCCCCACACCTCCCATCCTCTCTCCTCTCTCTCCCACACCTTCCATTCTATCTCCCCACACCTTCCATTCTCTCTCCTCTCTCCCCACACCTCCCATCCTCTCTCCTATCTCCCCACACCTCCCATTCTATCTCCCCACACCTCCCATTCTCTCTCCTCTCTCTCCCACACCTCCCATTCTATCTCCCCACACCTCCCATTCTCTCTCCTCTCTCTCCCACACCTCCCATCCTCTCTCCTCTCTCCCCACACCTCCCATCCTCTCTCCCCACACCTCCCATCCTCTCTCCCCACACCTTCCACCCCCTCTCCTATCTCCCCACACCTCCCATCCTCTCTCCGTCTCCTCCTCCCCCCATCGCAAATACCATAGCATAGCATTTCAGCTGAAACCCCCCCTCTCTCCTCCTCTCCCTCTTCCACCTCCTCCTCCTCCTCCTCCTCCTTTCCTTCGTCGTTCAGAGTTTATTTTCTTTCTTTCTGTTTCTGAGAGAAATGTAATTGATGTTTTGGTCCAATATTTGTGTGTAGGGCGTGGGGGTCCTGGGCTATGAGAGGTAAAGAGTGTAGGGGTGTAGGGTCCTGGGCTCTGAGAGGTAAAGAGTGTAGGGGTGTAGGGTGTGGGGTCCTGGGCTATGAGAGGTAAAGAGTGTAGGGGTGTAGGGTGTGGGGTCCTGGGCTCTGAGCGGTAAGGGGTGTAGGGGTCCTGGGCTCTGAGAGGTAAAGAGTGTGTAGGGTGTGGGGTCCTGGGCTCTGAGAGGTAAAGAGTGTAGGAGTGTAGGGTGTGGGGTCCTGGGCTCTGAGAGGTAAAGAGGGTGTAGGGCGTGGGGTCCTGGGCTCTGAGAGGTAAAGAGTGTAGGGGTGTAGGGTCCTGGGCTCTGAGAGGTAAAGAGTGTAGGAGTGTAGGGTGTGGGGTCCTGGGCTCTGAGAAGTAAAGAGTGTAGGAGTGTAGGGTGTGGGGTCCTGGGCTCTGAGAGGTAAAGAGTGTAGGAGTGTAGGGTGTGTGGGGTCCTGGGCTCTGAGAGGTAAAGAGGGTGTAGGGCGTGGGGTCCTGGGCTCTGAGAGGTAAAGAGTGTAGGGGTGTAGGGTGTGGGGTCCTGGGCTCTGAGAGGTAAAGAGTGTAGGGGTGTAGGGTGTGGGGTCCTGGGCTCTGAGAGGTAAGGGGTGTAGGGTGTGGGGTCCTGGGCTCTGAGCGGTAAAGAGTGTAGGGGTGTAGGGTGTGGGGTCCTGGGCTCTGAGAGGTAAGGGGTGTAGGGGTGTAGGGTGTGGGGTCCTGGGCTCTGAGAGGTAAAGAGTGTAGGGGTGTAGGGTGTGGGGTCCTGGGCTCTGAGAGGTAAAGAGTGTAGGGGTGTAGGGTGTGGGGTCCTGGGCTCTGAGCGGTAAAGAGTGTAGGGGTGTAGGGTGTGGGGTCCTGGGCTCTGAGAGGTAAAGAGTGTAGGGGTGTAGGGTGTGGGGTCCTGGGCTCTGAGAGGTAAGGGGTGTAGGGGTGTAGGGGTGTAGGGCGTGGGGTCCTGGGCTCTGAGAGGTAAAGAGTGTAGGGGTGTAGGGCGTGGGGTCCTGGGCTCTGAGAGGTAAAGAGTGTAGGGGTGTAGGGCGTGGGGTCCTGGGCTCTGAGGGGTGACTGTAGGGCGTGGGGTCCTGGGCTCTGAGAGGTAAAGAGTGTAGGAGTGTAGGGTGTGGGGTCCTGGGCTCTGAGGGGTAATGAGGGTGTAGGGCGTGGGGTCCTGGGCTCTGAGAGGTAAAGAGTGTAGGGGTGTAGGGTCCTGGGCTCTGAGAGGTAAAGAGTGTAGGAGTGTAGGGTGTGGGGTCCTGGGCTCTGAGAGGTAAAGAGTGTAGGAGTGTAGGGTGTAGGGTCCTGGGCTCTGAGAGGTAAAGAGTGTAGGGGTGTAGGGTGTGGGGTCCTGGGCTCTGAGAGGTAAAGAGGGTGTAGGGCGTGGGGTCCTGGGCTCTGAGAGGTAAAGAGTGTAGGGGTGTAGGGCGTGGGGTCCTGGGCTCTGAGAGGTAAAGAGTGTAGGGGTGTAGGGTGTAGGGTCCTGGGCTCTGAGGGGTAAAGGGTGTAGGGCGTGGGGGTCCTGGGCTCTGAGGGGTGACTGATATCCCGGTCATACCAAGACGACACCCCGCCAACTAGAGAAAACAGAAAGGGGAGATTGGGAAAGGCTAGCTAGTGACCCTTGACCTTTAGACTCTGTTGAAGCGGAACAGCCATGCATGACCAGGGAGCTAAGCCAACCAGCCTCAACCAATGAGAAACTCACTTTAGGTCAATTATCATCAAAAGGAGGTATTGAGCACAGAATGGAGCGTCAATAAGGAGGAAGTGAGAAGACTAGATCAGACTTAATAATAGAACTAAGAACCCACCAGACCTGATCAATAAGCTAACACTCTAGACTTAATAATAGAACTAAGAACCCACCAGACCTGATCAATAAGCTAACACTCTAGACTTAATAATAGAACTAAGAACCCACCAGACCTGATCAATAAGCTAACACTCTAGAACCCACACATGCACAAACCAACACTACTCATTTAACCCTTTACACTCGTACCCATATACGGGTTGAAAATGGCAGATTTGGGCACTGATAAATGCCTAAATTGGAAAGTAGGGTCTGAACCGTAACATGCTATACATGACGTCAGAGCTCTGGCTCTGCGCCTCACACGTCTGTATGGGTTTTGACTGACAGAAGTTGTCCCCATCCCTTCAGGTAATTTGGAAACTCCCCCCGAAAAAAAAAACATTTTGACTGAGTGAGGGAAATGCTGTAAATGAAGAGGACTCTACGTATTTTGAAAGATGAGACGTTGAGGTTTATAATAAATATCCCTTTGATGTCATACAATCAAGCCAAACACCCGCGAGTAATGTTCATTTCAAATTTCCATATCATAAAACTCATGTCATATTCAGTGTCAACATTTATGATCACTGTGTTTGATGTACAGTTCCGAGATGACATGGCGTCGTACCCTGGGTTGTTCTGAACAGAATGAGCCTGTGTTTGATGTACAGTTACGAGATGACATGGCGTCGTACCCTGGGTTGTTCTGAACAGAATGAGCCTGTGTTTGATGTACAGTTACGAGATGACATGGCGTCGTACCCTGGGTTGTTCTGAACAGAATGAGCCTGTGTTTGATGTACAGTTACGAGATGACATGGCGTCGTACCCTGGGTTGTTCTGAACAGAATGAGCCTGTGTTTGATGTACAGTTACGAGATGACATGGCGTCGTACCCTGGGTTGTTCTGAACAGAATGAGCCTGTGTTTGATGTACAGTTACGAGATGACATGGCGTCGTACCCTGGGTTGTTCTGAACAGAATGAGCCTATATGTTTGTCTACTGGAAGAAAATTCACCGTGTCACACGCACCAGAATGCACTCAGGACACCTTTCTATGTGCACCAAAATTACGATCTGATTCCCTGAATTGCATTGTGAAAGCCTAACACTGTAATATTGTATTTAGCTAGTCATGTTGGCAATAGAAAAAGCTATCAAATGATACCCACCTGACCCAGACTGTGATTTATAATGGACCGTTTTTGGATTGGGTAAACAACAGTAGTAATTGTGTGATGGCGGGGAAGCAGGGCTATGTTCCTAACTAAACTACAAGTGTGCTTGCTCTAATTCCTCAACGGCACAGCTAGGACAGCAAAAAAAAAACATCTACTTATAGTTGAAGACGCTTCTTTGAGTCATAAAAGTGAATTGAAATTACTTAGGAAATGTGCACACTTTGGAGAGGTGTGTGGCCACTGGGCACACTAGTTAGTCCTCTCACTCATACCCTTTTCATTTGTTTGTCTTATGTTGCACCTACAACACATTTTCCAGGAATATTCTTATCATTTTACTGAATGTATCCAGAGTATTTTCAAATGTTGCTGTAAAAAAATGTGGCAAAAAGTAAAGTAACTAAATAAAACCATGAGTTGGATTCAGTCTTATGTCAGGTGGTAAGGTGGGCCAATGTAGTAGCATGTGATGCTTTACACTGTAGACAGTACATGTAGGGGTCGCAGTGACAGACTGAACTGATAACGTCAGGACTACAGACTGAACTGATAACGTCAGGACTACAGACTGAACTGATAACGTCAGGACTACAGACTGAACTGGTAACGTCAGGACTACAGACTGAACTGATAACGTCAGGACTACAGACTGAACTGATAACGTCAGGACTACAGACTGAACTGATAACGTCAGGACTACAGACTGAACTGATAACGTCAGGACTACAGACTGAACTGGTAACGTCAGGACTACAGACTGAACTGATAACATCAGCACATGCTTCCTCTGTCTCTCAGTGGCTCCTTTTCAAAAGAAGCTCTGGGAAGCGCACACACACACACACACACACACACTGCATTTGACATTTCAATCAAAGATAGAACATGAATGGTCTCTTTTTACACTTTCCCAGCTGGAAGACTTATTTTCCTTCCTCTCCTCTCTGCTCTCCCCCCCACTCTCTCTCTCCCCCCTCCATCTCCCCCCCATCCACCCTCTCTACCCCCCTCCCTCTCTCCTCTCTTTCTGGGCATCGTTAGGAGCACCAGGGGCACTTGAGCGGTGAGTAGCTCGTTAGAAGAGCTGTATGATGGGAGTCCCGAGGGGGAGGGGAGAGAAGATGGGGTTAACTTGCTGTTCCCTAATGGTTGGTTGTTTTAGATGGGGTTAACTTGCTGTTCCCTAATGGTTGGTAGTTTTAAATGGGGTTAACTTGCTGTTCCCTAATGGTTGGTAGTTTTAGTTGGGGTTAACTTGCTGTTCCCTAATGGTTGGTTGTTTTAGATGGGGTTAACATGATGTTCCCTAATGGTTGGTAGTTTTAGATGGGGTTAACATGCTGTTCCCTAATGGGTTTTTTTTTTAGATGGGGTTAACATGCTGTTCCCTAATGGTTGGTTGTTTTAGATGGGGTTAACATGCTGTTCCCTAATGGTTTTTTTTTATAGATGGGGTTAACATGCTGTTCCCTAATGGTTGGTCGGTTTAGATGGGGTTAACTTGCTGTTCCCTAATGGTTGGTAGTTTTAGATGGGGTTAACATGCTGTTCCCTAATGGTTGATAGTTTTAAATGGGGTTAACTTGCTGTTCCCTAATGGTTGGTAGTTTTAGTTGGGGTTAACTTGCTGTTCCCTAATGGTTGGTTGTTTTAGATGGGGTTAACATGATGTTCCCTAATGGTTGGTAGTTTTAGATGGGGTTAACATGCTGTTCCCTAATGTTTATTTTTTTTAGATGGGGTTAACATGCTGTTCCCTAATGGTTGGTTGTTTTAGATGGGGTTAACATGCTGTTCCCTAATGGTTGTTTTTTTTAGATGGGGTTAACATGCTGTTCCCTAATGGTTGGTCGTTTTAGATGGGGTTAACATGCTGTTCCCTAATGGTTGGTTGTTTTAGATGGGGTTAACATGCTGTTCCCTAATGGTTTTTTTTTAGATGGGGTTAACATGCTGTTCCCTAATGGTTGGTCGTTTTAGATGGGGTTAACATGCTGTTCCCTAATGGTTGGTTGTTTTAGATGGGGTTAACATGCTGTTCCCTAATGGTTGTTTTTTTTAGATGGGGTTAACTTGCTGTTCCCTAATGGTTGGTCGTTTTAGATGGGGTTAACTTGCTGTTCCCTAATGGTTGGTTGTTTTAGATGGGGTTAACTTGCTGTTCCCTAATGGTTGGTAGTTTTAAATGGGGTTAACTTGCTGTTCCCTAATGGTTGGTAGTTTTAGTTGGGGTTAACTTGCTGTTCCCTAATGGTTGGTTGTTTTAGATGGGGTTAACATGATGTTCCCTAATGGTTGGTAGTTTTAGATGGGGTTAACATGCTGTTCCCTAATGGTTGGTTGTTTTAGATGGGGTTAACATTCTGTTCCCTAATGGTTGGTTGTTTTAGATGGGGTTAACATTCTGTTCCCTAATGGTTGTTTTTTTTAGATGGGGTTAACATGCTGTTCCCTAATGGTTGGTTGTTTTAGATGGGGTTAACATGCTGTTCCCTAATGGTTTTTTTTTTTAGATGGGGTTAACATGCTGTTCCCTAATGGTTGGTTGTTTTAGATGGGGTTAACTTGCTGTTCCCTAATGGTTGAAAGTTTTAGATGGGGTTAACATGCTGTTCCCTAATGGTTGGTAGTTTTAGTTGGGGTTAACTTGCTGTTCCCTAATGATTGGTTGTTTTAGATGGGGTTAACATGATGTTCCCTAATGGTTGGTAGTTTTAGATGGGGTTAACATGCTGTTCCCTAATGGTTGGTTGTTTTAGATGGGGTTAACATGCTGTTCCCTAATGTTTTTTTTTTAGATGGGGTTAACATGCTGTTCCCTAATGGTTGGTCGTTTTAGATGGGGTTAACATGCTGTTCCCTAATGGTTGGTTGTTTTAGATGGGGTTAACATGCTGTTCCCTAATGTTTTTTTTTTTTAGATGGGGTTAACATGCTGTTCCCTAATGGTTGGTCGTTTTAGATGGGGTTAACATGCTGTTCCCTAATGGTTGTTTTTTTAGATGTGGTTAACATGCTGTTCCCTAATGGTTGGTCGTTTTAGATGGGGTTAACATGCTGTTCCCTAATGGTTGGTCGTTTTAGCCACAGCGTGGCACCCCCCCCCCCCCGGTACACTCAGTCACACCCCAAAGTTAGGGGAGGACCAGAGTTTGGTCAACATATTTAGGATGTCTTTTTGGATCCAGTAAAAATATGGCTGCTGTCAAAGCGAGGTGGATAACAAGACTTCCAAAAACAGCTTCACTGCCAAGAGCTCCTGACTGGGCTAACTAGCTACCGTAGAAAGGCTGTCTATGACTGGCTAACTAACTACTGTAGAAAGGCTGTCTATGACTGGCTAACTAGCTACCGTAGAAAGGCTGTCTATGACTGGCTAACTAACTACTGTAGAAAGGCTGTCTATGACTGGCTAACTAACTACCGTAGAAAGGCTGTCTATGACTGGCTAACTAGCTACTGTAGAAAGGCTGTCTATGACTGGCTAACTAGCTACCGTAGAAAGGCTGTCTATGACTGGCTAACTAGCTACCGTAGAAAGGCTGTCTATGACTGGCTAACTAACTACTGTAGAAAGGCTGTCTATGACTGGCTAACTAACTACCGTAGAAAGGCTGTCTATGACTGGCTAACTAGCTACTGTAGAAAGGCTGTCTATGACTGGCTAACTAACTACCGTAGAAAGGCTGTCTATGACTGGCTAACTAACTACCGTAGAAAGGCTGTCTATGACTGGCTAACTAACTACCGTAGAAAGGCTGTCTATGACTGGCTAACTAGCTACCGTAGAAAGGCTGTCTATGACTGGGATAACTAACTACCGTAGAAAGGCTGTCTATGACTGGCTAACTAGCTACCGTAGAAAGGCTGTCTATGACTGGGCTAACTAACTACCGTAGAAAGGCTGTCTATGACTGGCTAACTAGCTACTGTAGAAAGGCTGTCTATGACTGGCTAACTAGCTACTGTAGAAAGGCTGTCTATGACTGGCTAACTAACTACCGTAGAAAGGCTGTCTATGACTGGCTAACTAGCTACCGTAGAAAGGCTGTCTATGACTGGCTAACTAGCTACCGTAGAAAGGCTGTCTATGACTGGCTAACTAGCTACTGTAGAAAGGCTGTCTATGACTGGCTAACTAGCTACTGTAGAAAGGCTGTCTATGACTGGCTAACTAACTACCGTAGAAAGGCTGTCTATGACTGGCTAACTAGCTACTGTAGAAAGGCTGTCTATGACTGGCTAACTAGCTACTGTAGAAAGGCTGTCTATGACTGGCTAACTAGCTACTGTAGAAAGGCTGTCTATGACTGGCTAACTAGCTACTGTAGAAAGGCTGTCTATGACTGGCTAACTAACTACCGTAGAAAGGCTGTCTATGACTGGCTAACTAGCTACTGTAGAAAGGCTGTCTATGACTGGCTAACTAGCTACTGTAGAAAGGCTGTCTATGACTGGCTAACTAGCTACTGTAGAAAGGCTGCCTATGACTGGCTAACTAACTACCGTAGAAAGGCTGTCTATGACTGGCTAACTAACTACCGTAGAAAGGCTGTCCATGACTGGCTAACTAGCTACTGTAGAAAGGCTGCCTATGACTGGCTAACTAACTACCGTAGAAAGGCTGTCTATGACTGGCTAACTAACTACCATAGAAAGGCTGTCTATGACTGGCTAACTAGCTACTGTAGAAAGGCTGTCTATGACTGGCTAACTAGCTACTGTAGAAAGGCTGCCAATGACTGGCTAACTAACTACAGTAGAAAGGCTGCCCATGACTGGCTAACTAGCTACTGTAGAAAGGCTGTCCATGACTGGCTAACTAGCTACTGTAGAAAGGCTGTCTATGACTGGCTAACTAGCTACTGTAGAAAGGCTGTCTATGACTGGCTAACTTACTACCGTAGAAATGCTGTCCATGACTGGCTAACTAGCTACTGTAGAAAGGCTGTCTATGACTGGCTAACTAACTACTGTAGAAAGGCTGTCTATGACTGGCTAACTAACTACTGTAGAAAGGCTGTCTATGACTGGCTAACTAGCTACTGTAGAAAGGCTGTCTATGACTGGCTAACTAGCTACTGTAGAAAGGCTGTCTATGACTGGCTAACTAACTACTGTAGAAAGGCTGTCTATGACTGGCTAACTAGCTACTGTAGAAAGGCTGTCTATGACTGGCTAACTAGCTACTGTAGAAAGGCTGTCTATGACTGGCTAACTAGCTACTGTAGAAAGGCTGTCTATGACTGGGCTAACTAGCTACTGTAGAAAGGCTGTCTATGACTGGCTAACTAGCTACTGTAGAAAGGCTGTCTATGACTGGGCTAACTAGCTACTGTAGAAAGGCTGTCTATGACTGGCTAACTAGCTACTGTAGAAAGGCTGTCTATGACTGGGCTAACTAGCTACTGTAGAAAGGCTGTCTATGACTGGGCTAACTAGCTACTGTAGAAAGGCTGTCTATGACTGGGCTAACTAGCTACCGTAGAAAGGCTGTCTATGACTGGGCTAACTAGCTACTGTAGAAAGGCTGTCTATGACTGGCTAACTAACTACCGTAGAAAGGCTGTCTATGACTGGCTAACTAGCTACTGTAGAAAGGCTGTCTATGACTGGCTAACTAGCTACCGTAGAAAGGCTGTCTATGACTGGCTAACTAGCTACCGTAGAAAGGCTGTCTATGACTGGCTAACTAGCTACCGTAGAAAGGCTGTCTATGACTGGCTAACTAACTACCGTAGAAAGGCTGTCTATGACTCCCTGCAGCCTGAACTAGACTGTAGAAACCCTACACCACCCCACAGCTGAGTGTCACATCCCAGCAGATCTCTTCAGAAAGATCCTTTCTTCCTAACAAGGGAAGAGTCAGATAGTGCTATTCTGACCACAGAGATCCTATTAAATGACTATGATGTAATTATGTAATCGGTCTGCTACTGACAGGGACAGTTACAATGAGCAGATCTAAGCACTGTGTGTGTGTGTGTGTGTGTGTGTGTGTGTGTGTGTGTGTGTGTGTGTGTGTGTATCTGACCACTGAACTGACCTGGGAGAAGTTACGACAGTAACTGCTTGGCTGACCCCAGGCCTGTCTTGCTCTGCCAGAAACCCCTACTTATGATGGGCAGATTGGGTACTGCACATCACTAGCAGTCACAAGGCCTGTCCTTCTTTGGTTTGTCTGAGGTCTTTTAGGGAATTACAGTAAACTTCCCACACTTCCAGTATTAGGAAGGGTATTGTTTTGTGTGGTCTGCTCTTGGACTTGTGGTTAAAACATCTCCCCTTTCGGAACAGGACAATAGTCAGACTGCTGGATCTACAGATGACTATCTTAATTTGACCCAGTTTCTCACAGCAGGAAAATAATCCTGCAGCAACAGGAAAAGTGAATTATTATGTGGATTATAATGAATGGACATTTCTTGTAGGGGTTGATACATTTTTCATTAGGGCAAATGAAACTGAAGTGCAAATTACAAACTTTCGAAGCCTTTTTAAACCTTGAATACACTACAAGCTTGCATTTCCTGCTGTGCAGGATGATCAAACTAAGATACGGCATCTGTAATGATCTACTGACACATCTACTGAGAGTGTGAGAAATGAAAGGAACAACCCATATCAAGGGAACAACCCATACCAAGGGAACAACCCATTGGATTTATCCCAACTTGCCCTCCTGAATTCTGTATAATATGTATCGTAGCAAAGGATTTATTTAATTCATTTTGTAAGATTGAAGACGTTGATGCATCACCATAAGAAGAACATGGCACAGCCTCGTTAGAGAGGGAAAGACTGAGAAAATACCCTCCCAAATAGCTCCACCAGCCTCCCTCCTCCAGCTCACCCCCCTCCTCCAGATCACCCCCCTTCCCCCCTCTCTCTACTTCCTTTTCCCGGTCATTCTCTCTCTCTACCTCTCTCTCTACCTCTCTCTCTCTCTCTCTCTCTCTATACCTCTCTCTCTCTCTCTACCTCTCTATACCTCTCTCTCTCTCTCTACCTCTCTATACCTCTCTCTCTCTCTCCTCTCTATACCCTCTCTCTCTCTCTACCTCTCTATACCTCTCTCTCTCTCTCTCTATACCTCTCTCTCTCTCTCCTCTCTCTCTCTCTCTCTCTCTCTCTCTCTCCCTCCCTCCCTCTCTACCTCTCTCTGAGTAGGTAGTGAGATATAAAAACAGTCCATATCAATACCAGGAAGCGTTGAGTTCCGAACAGTGTTGTTGCCCTGTTGGTGCCATGCCATCTGCTGCACGTGACAAACAATGGCGTACTTTAGCTACTAGTGTGTGAGCGAGTGAGCGAAAGAGAGAGCGAAAGAGAGAGCGAATCTCAGTACTGCATGCCAGTGTGTATATCTCAGTACTGTATACCAGTGTGTATATTTCAGTACTGTATACCAGTGTGTATATGTCAGTACTGCATGCCAGTGTGTATATTTCAGTACTGCATGCCAGTGTGTATATCTCAGTACTGTATACCAGTGTGTATATCTCAGTACTGCATGCCAATGTGTATACCTCAGTACTGTATACCAGTGTGTATATCTCAGTACTGTATGCCAGTGTGTATATCTCAGTACTGTATGCCAGTGTGTATATCTCAGTACTGTATATCTCAGTACTGTATGCCAGTGTGTATATCTCAGTACTGTATATCTCAGTACTGTATGCCAGTGTGTATATCTCAGTACTGTATATCTCAGTACTGTATGCCAGTGTGTATATCTCAGTACTGTATACCAGTGTGTATATCTCAGTACTGTATGCCAGTGTGTATATCTCAGTACTGTATATCTCAGTACTGTATGCCAGTGTGTATATCTCAGTACTGTATATCTCAGTACTGTATGCCAGTGTGTATATCTCAGTACTGTATATCTCAGTACTGTATGCCAGTGTGTATATCTCAGTACTGTATATCTCAGTACTGTATACCAGTGTGTATATCTCAGTACTGCATGCCAGTGTGTATATCTCAGTACTGTATGCCAGTGTGTATATCTCAGTACTGTATGCCAGTGTGTATATCTCAGTACTGTATGCCAGTGTGTATATCTCAGTACTGTATGCCAGTGTGTATATCTCAATACTGTATGCCAGTGTGTATATCTCAGTACTGTATATCTCAGTACTGTATATCTCAGTACTGTATGCCAGTGTGTATATCTCAGTACTGTATGCCAGTGTGTATATCTCAGTACTGTATGCCAGTGTGTATATCTCAGTACTGTATGCCAGTGTGTATATCTCAGTACTGTATGCCAGTGTGTATATCTCAGTACTGTATACCAGTGTGTATATCTCAGTACTGTATACCAGTGTGTATATCTCAGTACTGTATGCCAGTGTGTATATCTCAGTACTGTATATCTCAGTACTGTATGCCAGTGTGTATATCTCAGTACTGTATGCCAGTGTGTATATCTCAGTACTGTATACCAGTGTGTATATCTCAGTACTGTATACCAGTGTGTATATCTCAGTACTGTATGCCAGTGTGTATATCTCAGTACTGTATATCTCAGTACTGTATGCCAGTGTGTATATCTCAGTACTGTATATCTCAGTACTGTATACCAGTGTGTATATCTCAGTACTGTATACCAGTGTGTATATCTCAGTACTGTATGCCAGTGTGTATATCTCAGTACTGTATATCTCAGTACTGTATACCAGTGTGTATATCTCAGTACTGTATATCTCAGTACTGTATGCCAGTGTGTATATCTCAGTACTGTATATCTCAGTACTGTATGCCAGTGTGTATATCTCAGTACTGTATATCTCAGTACTGTATACCAGTGTGTATATCTCAGTACTGTATATCTCAGTACTGTATGCCAGTGTGTATATCTCAGTACTGTATATCTCAGTACTGTATACCAGTGTGTATATCTCAGTACTGTATGCCAGTGTGTATATCTCAGTACTGTATACCAGTGTGTATATCTCAGTACTGTATATCTCAGTACTGTATACCAGTGTGTATATTTCAGTACTGTATACCAGTGTGTATATCTCAGTACTGTATACCAGTGTGTATATCTCAGTACTGTATATCTCAGTACTGTATACCAGTGTGTATATTTCAGTACTGTATGCCAGTGTGTATATCTCAGTACTGTATACCAGTGTGTATATTTCAGTACTGTATACCAGTGTGTATATTTCAGTACTGTATACCAGTGTGTATATCTCAGTACTGTATGCCAGTATGTATATCTCAGTACTGTATACCAGTGTGTATATCTCAGTACTGTATATCTCAGTACTGTATGCCAGTGTGTAGGCCCACTCCTAATACTGCTCCTCTAAAGCAGCAGGTGAGCGACTGTCTAAATGATCTCCTGCGTTGTCTATACCAGTCTGTAGAACTCTACCATAACCTTCCATAACCCCATGATGTACTTTACGCCTGTATCCTGTAGATCTCCCTCCTCCTCCTCCTCTTAGACTTCTGGAGCAACGGGTGAGAGGAGAGCCTCAGACAGACAGACAGACACCAACAGGTTGGCCTGCAGTCACTGTTAACCCCGAGCAGATGGAATGCGTTCAACTTCAGCAAGACCTCAGAGAGGTTCTGCATGACGAGCACCCCTCACAGCGATGTGCCCAGATCACTTCCACGGCTAGGGCAAACGGAGGAAGAGAGAGACGGACCTAGGAACCAACGCCGTATTCACAAAGAGACCAATGCCATATTCTCAGAGTAGGAGTGCTGATATAGGATCAGTCTGGCCTTTTAGATAATAATGAATAAAATGATATGAACAGGGGGGACCTGATCCGAGATCAACACTCCTACTCTCTGAATACAAGCCCAGACGGAGAAGTAGGGGGAACAGAGACAGAGAGAGAGAGAGAGAGAGAGAGAGAGAGAGAGAGAGAGAGAGAGAGAGACAGAGAGAGAGACAGAGAGAGAGACAGAGAGAGAGAGAGAGAGACAGAGAGAGAGACAGAGAGATAGAGAGAGAGAGAGAGAGAGAGAGAGAAAGAGAGAGCCAGAGAGCCAGAGAGCCAGAGAGCCAGAGAGCCAGAGAGAGAGACAGAGAGAGAGACAGAGAGAGAGAGAGAGACAGAGACAGAGAGACACAGAGACAGAGGGAGTGACAGAGAGAGAGAGAGACACAGAGACACAGAGAGACAGAGACAGAGAGAGAGAGAGAGAGAGAGAGAGAGAGAGAGAGAAGGAGTGACAGACAAATTAAGATCCTACATCTGTAGCTAGGGGGAACAGAAGGAGAGGTAGAGAGTTAGGTAAGGGAGAGGGGATAATTTAGTTGTGGTCTCTGGGCAGGTAGAGTTAGGTAAGGGAGAGGAGATAATTTAGTTGTGGTCTCTGGGCAGGAAGAGTTAGCTGAGGGAGAGGGGGTAATCTCTGTCTCTCTCTCTATAGCTTCTAACTCAACACATAATCACTGACACACACACTTGCTTGCACGCACACACACGCTTGCATGTTCACACAAAGACCCCCCCCTAGCCTACCTACATGTTCACACAAAGCCCCTCCCCCTAGCCAACCTACATTACTGCCTACCTGGAAAACAGAAATGCAGAAAACTGTCAACTAAATGTCAACCCTTTCCCCTCTGCCTGTTTCCCTGATTCCTCCCTCACATCGTTTCACCAACATTCAGTTCCCCAGCTGCTGACTTCCTTACGCTGGTCCTCCTATCGGGTTTTAAAGTGAAACTAAGAAAACAACCATATCAAACTCTGAGCATAAATCCAGTCAAGGTCACAGTTTCCCTTTTTCTGTCTCCGTAGAGAACCACAGGGACTGGGAGAGAGGGAGGGTTCTGGAGTGGCCAGGGGGGAGGAAGAGAGAGAGAGACAGCCTAGAGGGAGACCACAAAACACAGTTAATCCCAGAATGCAATGCACTGAGAGAGTGGCACCTTGGCTGCCATTGAAATGAGAAGAGGGGAGCGACTAGGCTAGAACAGGGTGGTTCACAAGAGAACAACACATGAAATACTCTTTATAACTATTCAACTTTACGAACGACACCCCATCGTAGAGATGGTTCAGTGAGAAGAAGTGGGGACATTCAGATGTGGTAAATTTAGCTTTAATCAGAGAGAAGAAATGTTCAACGTTAATTCAATCACATTAGATTTAAAGCCCCACTGTATCATTTCATTCAGATGTGGTCAATTGAGCATTTAGCTGTAATTAAAGAGGGAAAAAACCCATTAGATGTAAATGGCCAGAAGAGTGTAAACCTGTCTTTACTCCTCAACACCATCCAGGATAAACAACCTCAACACCATCCAGGGTAAACAACCTCAACACCATCCAGGGTAAACAACCTCAACACCATCCAGGGTAAACAACCTCAACACCATCCAGGGTAAACAACCTCAACACCATCCAGGGTAAACAACCTCAACACCATCCAGGGTAAACAACCTCAACACCATCCAGGGTAAACAACCTCAACACCATCCAGGGTAAACAACCTCAACACCATCCAGGGTAAACAACCTCAACACCATCCAGGATAAACAACCTCAACACCATCCAGGGTAAACAACCTCAACACCTCAACACCATCCAGGGTAAACAACCTCAACACCATCCAGGGTAAACAACCTCAACACCATCCAGGGTAAACAACCTCAACACCATCACCATCCAGGGTAAACAACCTCAACACCATCCAGGGTAAACAACCTCAACACCATCCAGGATAAACAACCTCAACACCATCACCATCCAGGGTAAACAACCTCAACACCATCCAGGGTAAACAACCTCAACACCATCCAGGGTAAACAACCTCAACAACATCCAGGGTAAACAACCTCAACACCATCCAGGGTAAACAACCTCAACACCATCCAGGGTAGACAACCTCAACACCATCCAGGATAGACAACCTCAACACCATCCAGGGTAAACAACCTCAACACCATCCAGGGTAAACAACCTCAACACCATCCAGGGTAAACAACCTCAACACCATCCAGGGTAAACAACCTCTTTATATAACCTGTTTATGGGTATGATGAGAGACACCAACCCTCAACAAAGCTGGTGTTATTACTGCATCCCCAGAGTTATTACGGTTCTACGGAGAGGTGCTGTGTGCGTGTGTGTGTGTGTAATAATATATATAATATAAAGTATATATAACTATAATATAATGTGTATATATATATATATAAAAAATATAAATATAATATAATATATACCAGACTAGATCACAATACTGGAGTCTTTGTCTTGGATTCTACGGCGTCCATTTGTCCAGTTGACTGAAAAATGGCTCTGTTTTTCAAATATATAATGTTTTTTTAATTTAAGAAAATTGTCAAATGGAAATGTCTGTGTCGACTGCAAACTCCACCCCCATCCCCCCAAGACCAAGCTGGCTCTAACATTTCCTATCCTTGTGTCAACGACACACACAAATGCCTTCGGTCAATAGGACACTTCTCTTTGGTTTCAACTGCCATTCCACTCATTCTCTCCTGTCTCGCAATCTTTTTCTTTCTTTCACTCATCTTTCAACTCTAACCAATGGTTAGAGCACGACTGAGACTGCATGTCTTTACATTAGATGGAACTTCCAATGACAAACCATTAGACTAGAGAACTTGACATTCTAGAACAGAACAGAGTGGAGTAGAGTAGAGTAGAGCAGAGTAGAGTAGAGCAGAGTGGAGTAGAACAGAGAGTAGAGTAGAGTAGAGTAGAGTAGAGTAGAGTAGAGTAGAGTAGAACAGAGTAGAGTAGAGTAGAACAGAGTAGAGTAGAGTAGAGCAGAGTGGAGTAGAACAGAGAGTAGAGTAGAGTAGAGTAGAACAGAGTAGAGTAGAGTAGAGTAGAACAGAGTAGAGTAGAGTAGAGTAGAGTAGAGCAGAGTAGAACAGAGTAGAACAGAGTAGAGTAGAGCAGAGCAGAGTGGAGTAGAACAGAGTGGAGTAGAACAGAGAGTAGAGTAGAGTAGAGTAGAGTAGAGTAGAACAGAGTAGAGTAGAGTAGAACAGAGTAGAGTAGAGTAGAGCAGAGTGGAGTAGAACAGAGAGTAGAGTAGAGTAGAGTAGAACAGAGTAGAGTAGAGTAGAGTAGAACAGAGTAGAGTAGAGTAGAGTAGAGTAGAGCAGAGTAGAACAGAGTAGAACAGAGTAGAGTAGAGTAGAGTAGAGCAGAGCAGAGTGGAGTAGAACAGAGAGTAGAGTAGAGTAGAGTAGAGTAGAGTAGAGTAGAGTAGTGTAGAGTAGAGTAGAACAGAGAGTAGAGTAGAGTAGAGTAGAGTAGAGTAGAGTAGAGTAGAACAGAGAGTAGAGTAGAGTAGAACAGAGAGTAGAGCAGAGTAGAGTAGAGTAGAGCAGAGAGTAGAGTAGAGTAGAGTAGAGTAGAGTAGAGTAGAGTAGAACAGAGAGTAGAGTAGAGTAGAGTAGAGTAGAGAGTAGAGCAGAGAGTAGAGTAGAGTAGAGTAGAGTAGAGTAGAACAGAGAGTAGAGTAGAGTAGAGTAGAGTAGAGTAGAACAGAGAGTAGAGTAGAGTAGAGTAGAGTAGAACAGAGAGTAGAGTAGAGTAGAGTAGTGTAGAGTAGAGTAGAGTAGTGTAGAGTAGAACAGAGAGTAGAGTAGAGTAGAACAGAGAGTAGAGTAGAGTAGAGTAGAGTAGAGTAGAGTAGAGTAGTGTAGAGTAGAGTAGAGTAGAGTAGAGTAGAACAGAGAGTAGAGTAGAGTAGAGTAGAGTAGAACAGAGAGTAGAGTAGAGTAGAGTAGAGTAGTGTAGTGTAGAGTAGAGTAGAGTAGTGTAGAGTAGAGTAGTGTAGTGTAGAGTAGAGTAGAGTAGTGTAGAGTAGAGTAGAGTAGAACAGAGAGTAGAGTATAGTAGAGTAGAGTAGAGTAGAGTAGAACAGAGAGTAGAGTAGAGTAGAGTAGAGTAGTGTAGTGTAGAGTAGAGTAGAGTAGAGTAGAGTAGAGTAGAGTAGTGTAGAGTAGAGTAGTGTAGTGTAGTGTAGTGTAGAGTAGAGTAGAGTAGTGTAGAGTAGAGTAGTGTAGTGTAGAGTAGAGTAGAGTAGAGTAGAGTAGTGTAGAGTAGAGTAGAGTAGAACAGAGAGTAGAGTAGAGTAGAGTAGAGTAGAACAGAGAGTAGAGTAGAGTAGAGTAGTGTAGTGTAGAGTAGAGTAGAGTAGAGTAGAGTAGAGTAGAGTAGAGTAGAGTAGTGTAGAGTAGAGTAGAGTAGTGTAGAGTAGAGTAGAGTAGAGTAGTGTAGAGTAGAGTAGAGTAGTGTAGTGTAGAGTAGAGTAGAGTAGAGTAGTGTAGAGTAGAGTAGAGTAGAGTAGTGTAGAGTAGAGTAGAGTAGAGTAGTGTAGAGTAGAGTAGAGTAGAGTAGAACAGAGAGTGGAGTAGAGTAGAGTAGAGTAGAACAGAGAGTAGAGTAGAGTAGAGTAGAGTAGAGTGGAGTAGAACAGAGAGTAGAGTAGAGTAGAGTAGAGTAGAACAGAGTAGAACAGAGTAGAGTAGAGTAGAGCAGAGTAGAGCAGAGTAGAGTAGAGTAGAGTGGAGTAGAACAGAGAGTAGAGTAGAGTAGAGTAGAGTAGAGTAGAACAGAGAGTAGAGTAGAGTAGAGTAGAACAGCGAGTAGAGTAGAGTAGAGTAGAACAGAGAGTAGAGTAGAGTAGAGTAGAGTAGAGTAGAACAGAGAGTAGAGTAGAGTAGAGTAGAGTAGAACAGAGAGTAGAGTAGAGTAGAGTAGAGTAGACTAGAGTAGAGTAGACTAGAGAGTAGAGTAGAACAGAGAGTAGAGTAGAGTAGAGTAGAACAGAGAGTAGAGTAGAGTAGAGTAGTGTAGTGTAGTGTAGAGTAGAGTAGAGTAGAGTAGAACAGAGAGTAGAGTAGAGTAGAGTAGAGTAGAGTAGAGTAGAACAGAGAGTAGAGTAGAGTAGAGTAGAGTAGAGTAGAGTAGAGTAGAGTAGAGTAGTGTAGAGAACATCTTGGCATGGTTCTGTTATAATCTCCACCCGGCACAGCCAGAAGAGGACTGGCCACCCCTCATAGCCTGGTTCCTCTCTAGGTTTCTTCCTAGGCTTTCGCCTTTCTAGGGAGTTTTTCCTAGCCACCGTGCTTCTACACCTGCATTACTAGCTGTTTGGGGTTTTAGGCTGGGTTTCTGTACAGCACTTCGAGATATTAGCTGATGTAAGAAGGGCTATATAAAATAAAATTGATTGATTGATTGATTGTAGAGTAGAGTAGAACAGAGAGTAGAGCAGAGAGTGGAGTAGAGTAGAGTAGAGTAGAGTAGAGTAGAGTAGTGTAGAGTAGAGTAGAGTAGAGTAGAGTAGAGTAGTGTAGAGTAGAGCAGAGTAGAGTAGAGTAGAACAGAGAGTGGAGTAGAGTAGAGTAGAGTAGAGTAGAGTGGAGTAGTGTAGAGTAGAGTAGAGTAGTGTAGAGTAGAGTAGAACAGAGAGTGGAGTAGAGTAGAGTAGAGTAGAATAGAGTAGAGTAGAACAGAGAGTGGAGTAGAGTAGAGTATAGTAGAGTAGAGTAGAGTAGAATAGAGTAGAGTAGAGTAGAACAGAGAGTGGAGTAGAGTAGAGTAGAGTAGAGTAGAGTAGTGTAGAGTAGAGTAGAGTAGAGTAGAACAGAGAGTAGAGTAGAGTAGAGCAGAGCAGAGTATAGTAGAGTAGAGTGGAGCAGAGTAGAACAGAGAGTGGAGTAGAGTAGAGTAGAGTAAGTAGAGTAGAACAGAGAGTAGAGTAGAGTAGAGTAGAGTAGAGTAGTGTAGAGTAGTGTAGTGTAGTGTAGAGTAGAGTAGAGTAGTGTAGAGTAGAGTAGAGTAGAGTAGAACAGAGAGTAGAGTAGAGTAGAGTAGAGTAGAGTAGAACAGAGAGTAGAGTAGAGTAGAGTAGAGTAGTGTAGAGTAGAGTAGAGTAGAGTAGAGTAGAGTAGTGTAGAGTAGTGTAGTGTAGAGTAGAGTAGAGTAGTGTAGAGTAGAGTAGTGTAGTGTAGTGTAGAGTAGAGTAGAGTAGTGTAGAGTAGAGTAGAGTAGAGTAGAACAGAGAGTAGAGTAGAGTATAGTAGAGTAGAGTAGAGTAGAACAGAGAGTAGAGTAGAGTAGTGTAGTGTAGAGTAGAGTAGAGTAGAGTAGAGTAGTGTAGAGTAGTGTAGTGTAGTGTAGAGTAGAGTAGTGTAGAGTAGAGTAGTGTAGTGTAGTGTAGAGTAGAGTAGAGTAGTGTAGAGTAGAGTAGAACAGAGAGTGGAGTAGAGTAGAGTAGAGTAGAATAGAGTAGAGTAGAACAGAGAGTGGAGTAGAGTAGAGTATAGTAGAGTAGAGTAGAGTAGAGTAGAATAGAGTAGAGTAGAGTAGAACAGAGAGTGGAGTAGAGTAGAGTAGAGTAGAGTAGAGTAGAGTAGTGTAGAGTAGAGTAGAGTAGAGTAGAGTAGAACAGAGAGTAGAGTAGAGTAGAGTAGAGTAGAGCAGAGCAGAGTATAGTAGAGTAGAGTGGAGCAGAGTAGAACAGAGAGTGGAGTAGAGTAGAGTAGAGTAAGTAGAGTAGAACAGAGAGTAGAGTAGAGTAGAGTAGAGTAGTGTAGAGTAGTGTAGTGTAGTGTAGAGTAGAGTAGAGTAGTGTAGAGTAGAGTAGAGTAGAACAGAGAGTAGAGTAGAGTAGAGTAGAGTAGAGTAGAGTAGAACAGAGAGTAGAGTAGTGTAGAGTAGAGTAGAGTAGAGTAGAGTAGAGTAGAGTAGTGTAGAGTAGTGTAGAGTAGAGTAGAGTAGTGTAGAGTAGAGTAGTGTAGTGTAGTGTAGAGTAGAGTAGAGTAGTGTAGAGTAGAGTAGAGTAGAGTAGAACAGAGAGTAGAGTAGAGTAGAGTAGAGTAGAGTAGAGTAGAACAGAGAGTAGAGTAGAGTAGTGTAGTGTAGAGTAGAGTAGAGTAGAGTAGTGTAGAGTAGTGTAGTGTAGTGTAGAGTAGAGTAGAGTAGTGTAGAGTAGAGTAGTGTAGTGTAGTGTAGAGTAGAGTAGAGTAGTGTAGAGTAGAGTAGAGTAGAACAGAGAGTGGAGTAGAGTAGAGTAGAGTAGAACAGAGAGTAGAGTAGAGTAGAGTAGAGTAGAGTGGAGTAGAACAGAGAGTAGAGTAGAGTAGAGTAGAGTAGAGTAGAGTAGAGTAGAACAGAGTAGAACAGAGTAGAGCAGAGTAGAGCAGAGTAGAGTAGAGTAGAGTAGAGTGGAGTAGAACAGAGAGTAGAGTAGAGTAGAGTAGAGTAGAGTAGAGTAGAACAGAGAGTAGAGTAGAGTAGAGTAGAACAGCGAGTAGAGTAGAGTAGAGTAGAACAGAGAGTAGAGTAGAGTAGAGTAGAGTAGAACAGAGAGTAGAGTAGAGTAGAGTAGAGTAGAACAGAGAGTAGAGTAGAGTAGACTAGAGTAGACTAGAGTAGAGTAGACTAGAGAGTAGAGTAGAACAGAGAGTAGAGTAGAGTAGAGTAGAACAGAGAGTAGAGTAGAGTAGAGTAGAGTAGAGTAGATTAGAGTAGTGTAGTGTAGTGTAGTGTAGAGTAGAGTAGAGTAGAACAGAGAGTAGAGTAGAGTAGAGTAGAGTAGAGTAGAACAGAGAGTAGAGTAGAGTAGAGTAGAACAGAGAGTAGAGTAGAGTAGAGTAGAGTAGAGTAGAACAGAGAGTAGAGTAGAGTAGAGTAGAGTAGAGTAGAGTAGAGTAGAGTAGAGTAGTGTAGAGTAGAGTAGAACAGAGAGTAGAGCAGAGAGTGGAGTAGAGTAGAGTAGAGTAGAGTAGTGTAGAGTAGAGTAGAGTAGAGTAGAGTAGAGTAGAGTAGAGTAGAGTAGAGTAGAGTCGAGTAGTGTAGAGTAGAGTAGAGTAGAGTAGTGTAGAGTAGAGTAGAGTGGAGCAGAGTAGAGTAGAGTAGAACAGAGAGTGGAGTAGAGTAGAGTAGAGTAGAGTAGAGTAGAGTAGAGTAGAGTAGAGTAGAGTGGAGTAGTGTAGAGTAGAGTAGAGTAGTGTAGAGTAGAGTAGAGTAGAACAGAGAGTGGAGTAGAGTAGAGTAGAGTAGAATAGAGTAGAGTAGAACAGAGAGTGGAGTAGAGTAGAGTAGAGTAGAGTAGAGTAGAGTAGAACAGAGAGTGGAGTAGAGTAGAGTAGAGTAGAGTAGAGTAGTGTAGAGTAGAGTAGAGTAGAGTAGAGTAGAACAGAGAGTAGAGTAGAGTAGAGCAGAGCAGAGCAGAGTAGAGTAGAGTAGAGCAGAGCAGAGTATAGTAGAGTAGAGTGGAGCAGAGTAGAACAGAGAGTGGAGTAGAGTAGAGTAGAGTAAGTAGAGTAGAGCAGAGCATAGTAGAGTAGAGTAGAGCAGAGCAGAGTAGAGTATAGTAGAGTAGAGTGGAGCAGAGTAGAACAGAGAGTGGAGTAGAGTAGAGTAGAGTAGAGTAGAGTAAAGTAGAGCATAGAACAGAGAGTAGAGTAGAGTAGAGTAGAGTAGAGTAGAGTAGAGCAGAGTGGAGCAGAGTAGAACAGAGAGTGGAGTAGAGTAGAGTAGAGTAGAGTAGAACAGAGTGGAGTAGAGTAGAGTAGAAAAGACCAGAACAGAGCAGAGAATAACAGAACAAAGCAGAGCAGAGCAGAGCAGCTTCCTGGTGTAAATGTATACCTCCACAGAAACAACAAAAGAACTCAGCTCTGTGTGGTGTATCAAATGACAGGTGGTACAGTCCAACAGTAGGTTACAGTGCAAACACAACACAATGACAGATACATGAGAGAGAGAAGGGAAGGGCTAGAGTTGGGGGGATGGGAGGAGAGTGTGTGTGTGTGTATACACATGTAAAGTATAATATCTTACCTGTCCCAGGTCCAGGGTAACGTTGACCTCGTTGAACTCTGTGCTGCGGGAGAGAGGAGGGCTCTGCCACCATCTCTCTGTCCCGTCGATGGCATTGGTAATGGGGTGGGCTCTGTCACTGTCCCCCATGGTGCAGGTATCACAGTACTGGCCCTGAGGACCAACAGACCACTGAGTTTAGGAGTTTATGGAGGGGGGATATACAGCATCATTCCCTCATTGACTTCAAATCATTCCTTATCACAGAGCTAACCAAGACAAATGACCTCAATGAAGGATGGACGAGAATTCTCTGGCGACCTTTGGCTTCTAAAACAACAAGTCTATATGCTTAACTTTCTCTCTCAATTCAATGAGCTTTATTGGCATGTTTACATCGGCAAAGCAAGTGAAATAGATACTAAACCTCTCTCTCTCTCTCTCTCTCTCTCTCTCTCTCTCTCTCTCTCTGAAGAGAACCTTATTGAGTTAAGATTAAAGTTGTGCTTCAGTTGTTGCTGACACATCATTGTTACCTTATTGCCTATATTATTTAATCTTTCTATGGAATAACCTCGAACAAATAATCTGTCAACTCAACATGTTTCTATAATCTGGTGCAGCAGACAAAAATTCACAGTATAGTACAGTACAGTTCAGTTCAGTACAGGACAGTTCAGTTCAGTTCAGTCCTGTGAATAGGCTAGTTTGGAGCATCTGTTACAGAATGTAAACTATTTTTTTCCTGAATGTTTTATTTGACATTCACTACATGACCAAAAGTATGTGGACACCTGCTCGTCGAGCATCTCATTCCAAATCCATGGGCATTAATATGGAGCTCCTAAATACTTATGTAAATTTAATATTTATGTTTTTTATTTTTAATATATTTGCCAAGATTTCTAAAAAAAACAGTTTTTGCTTTGTCATTATCGGTATTGTGTGTGATGAGCGGGGAAAAAAACAATTTAATCAATTTCAGAATAAGGCTGTAATGTAACAAAATGTGGAAAAAGTAAAGGGGTCTGAATACTTTCCGAATGCACTGTATGCCCCTCCGCATTGATGTATCCGCGAGTTCTTCTTACTGGTTTTCCATGGTTTCCTTCTAATGGCGAGTTCACAACTCCTATCACTTTTATTCCTTCACGCGATTTAGATTTTTCTGATCTGGTATTTTCACCTTAATCACTCACTCTGAAACATTCTAAATCGTTTTCCTAGGGTACTGTCATGATAGTTCCTAAATCATGTCCCAAGGGTAATGTCATGATAGTTCCTAAATCATGTCCCAAGGGTACTGTCATGATAGTTCCTAAATCATGTCCCTGGGGTACTGTCATGATAGTTCCTAAATCGTGTCCTTGGGGTACTGTCATGATAGTTCCTAAATCATGTCCCAAGGGTACTGTCATGATAGTTCCTAAATCGTGTCCCTGGGGTCAGATCATGATAGTTCCTAAATCGTGTCCCTGGGGTCAGATCATGATAGTTCCTAAATCGTGTCCCTGGGGTCAGATCATGATAGTTCCTAAATCGTGTCCCTGGGGTCAGATCATGATAGTTCCTAAATCGTGTCCCTGGGGTCAGATCATGATAGTTCCTAAATCGTGTCCCTGGGGTCAGATCATGCTGCTCTCCTCCCTCCTCCTTGACCCTGCTCGGTTTTAATACTCTCCTTTCTCCAAGTAATATAAAGGCGTTATCTTTCACCTCAACGCTATCTGTTATCTGTCCCTATCGCTTAGATTACTGCATGAATGACTGGGTTCGAAGCAAAGCAAACGTCTCATTATATCATACAAATCGCATTATATCATGCGTGGTTGTGTTCTATATACAAGCATACGTAGCATTGCAGCATGCATGGTTGGGTTCTAGGTATAAGCATACGAAGCATTGCAGCATGCATGGTTGGGTTCTAATAACAAACATACGTAGAATTTCATCTAAACACATCAGCAAATGTTTGATTCTGGCGCTCAGCGCTTTATTGAAAAATGTCACATACTTATCAAATTACACTCATGCATATAGCGATGGAGGTCATTCATCATTACACCTCCTCATATTGTACCAATGCATATAGCGGTGGTGTTCATTCATCAACTGGCTTCCAGGAACATTCCTCAGAGATGAGGCCATACCCCAAACTATTTAATGCGATATGGAATTGTATTCAGCCTCTGTGTTCATTTAATTAAGCCTGTACTCGATTGAACTGTCGTACCCCATCAAACCCAAAATAGAAGCTTGTTTTACTCCAATGTTTGTAAACAAAGTAAATGTAAACAAACTCTATATAGCCTCAAAATATGGTTAAAACTATAGTGTTGATATCATGGATGGTCAGTCCTTGAAACCATAGCTCTGTCTATGAATTTGAGAGTGGTTACATTTCGCCGGGGCCCATCCCTCAGCTTTTTACCAAAACAGGAGCGGGGATTCGTCTTGTTATTGTTTCTACTAATTTCCGCTTTAATGTGTGTGTAGCTACCAATTTCTTTCAGAAACTACGGGGTAGGCTAACAACGAAGTTATAACTGATTCATAACTCATTCATAAAGTCTCCTATCTAGGCAACAACACCACTGTTGCTTGATGCAGCGCTCACCGCACTGGTTACTCACTGCGAGGTATGCGGAGACGTGTTAAAGAAAGTGCATAAAACAGGATACCCTATACTTCTTTAAATGTTATAATAATAATAATTTAAAAGTAAGCTGTTTGGTGTAGCCTAGTTTAAAAAGTTAGTAAATACATAATACAGGTTGTATAAAACATGTATTGCCCCGTTACCAATGCCTGATTTGATTTTAATGAAGCAAAAACTATAAACCTATTTAAAATTCTTACCTGTATGGTTTGACTCGGGTCTCCTGACACCGGCCCTCCGACCAGCTTGCAGTACAAGTCATGTATCGACCGCCCGTTGTCCCCCTCTCCGCAGGTCGCTGTCGCCGTCACTTTGGTCCCTTCTGCCAGGTTAAAATACGGTGGGTGCAGGCTGTAGCCATTCACCCCGTTGGTGGGCAGCTCCTGTCCCCGCGCCGAGAGGCCGCAGATTAGCGGACATAACAGCAGCAAAACAAGGTGTGTAGGGCCGCCAGCCGCCGGGGATAGAGTCCCCAACAATGGTCCCCTCGCCATCTTCACCTGCCGGTGCTCTGCTCTGCTCTGCTACGGTTCGTTAGATAAATAGGCGACTGGGCTAGAGAAAAACTGACAAACTAATAGCAATTAACTACAATAACCGAGATGATAACCTTACTGCTTTATTACAATGTACCATCGGTGGTAAAGCGATAGAAAAGCGGTCAACGGTTAGCTCCGAATCATTGAGCCGTGGAGAACAGTCTGTGCGCTGAAGCCTGTTGCTGTGGTGGATGTCTCTCGCTCCGGCGGGCACCTATCTGCGCTGAGCTCTATTCTGTTCGCTCTCCCTACCCTCCTCTCTCTCTGCCCGTGTGGCTGAACCGGGGTATCTGTAGGGAATTATGACGTGTCAATCTGTACCAACTCAACCTGGTCTCAGAGCATTTCTCATAATTATGCACACATGACTGTAAGTCGCTTTGGATAAAAGCGTCTGCTAAATGGCATATTATTATTATTATTATTTATAATTCTGCATGTAAATCCGAGACATCCATTTAGTGTGGAATGTATTAATTTGTGGATGTCCATCATCCATTTTGTATGATATGTTACTAATTACAAATCGTATTATATGTTACGATTTTGCAAAACGTACAATATGTTACGAATATGCAAAAACATATGCTATGTTACAAATTCTAGCTAGGTGGCTAACATTAGCTAGCTCGCTAACGGTCGCTAGGCTAGAGTTTAAGGTTAAGATTAGGAGTTATATTAAATGATTAAGGTTAGGGGAAGGGTTAGCTAAAATGGTTAAGGTTAGGGGAAGGGTTAGCTAACATGGTTAAGGTTAGGGTTAGGGGAAGGGTTAGCTAACATGCTAAGTAGTTGAAAAGTAGCTAAAAAAATAGTAAGTAGTTAAAAAGTTGCTAAAATGTGTCACACCAGCCTTCGCTTTGGCACCGCCTCCTGTCCAGCTCAGGCGTTCGGCGTCGCCAGCCTTCTAGCTGTTGCCGAACCTGCTGCTGGCAAACGCCCTTCACTCATCAACCCCGGACTTGTCTCGTCATCATTACACACACCTGGTTCCAATCCCCACTATCACTGTATATATACTCACTCTGTCATTTGTCTTTGTCGGTCATTGTATATGTTGTTTTCCTGAGAGGAATCTCTCCTGCTATTTCCTGAGGACTTTATATTTTGCACTGTGTGTTTCGTCCCGCTTTAATAAATTCAGTAGTTCTAAACCTGCGACTGCCTCCTGCCTACTCCTCTCTACACTTGTGACAAAATGCTAAAAAAGGTGTCCGCGATGAGATTCGACCTCGCAACCTTTGGGTTGCTAGACCTTCGCGTTATACGCCCACCCTTAGACCTTCGCGTTATACACCCATCCAGTCACCCTCCTTTGAGGTTTTGCCTTAAGTAACCATACCAAACATAATAATAATAATAATAATAATAATAATAATAATAATATGCCATTTAGCAGACGCTTTTATCCAAAGCGACTTACAGTCATGCGTGCATACATTTTTGTGTATGGGTGGTCCCGGGGATCGAACCCACTACCTTGGCGTTACAAGCGCCATGCTCTACCAGCTGAGCTACAGAGGACCACATAACATACTAAATGGCGCTCTCGGATTTACGTACATAATTATACGAAGTGCTCTGTGACCAGGTTGCAACAACTACACCCACCTCTATTGCCCCTGGGACTAGTCTCTTTCTCTCTGATTGGCTGATTAGGCATGGCAGGGAATGAGATTTGATAGGGGTTAACTGATATGGCACTTTGTCATAAATGTCAAAATGCAGATCAAGCATGTGAATATGTGGTGTAATATGCAAGTTCAAATACATCTCTCTACTGTTACAAAATAAATGAACATTTGAATCAGTTATTTTTGGGGTGCCTCCTTTTTGCTCTCATCTGTCTCGAGTTACTCAGCCTTCCCCTAACACAACATCACACGGTGCCATCAAGCACACTTTTACCCAGCGTCTCAGCTCCTCCGACAAGTCACTGCCATGCGCCAGGATGCCCAAGATGATTCCCAAGACCAACCAACCAGTAAATGATCTGAAACACAGGGAGATTGGACCGGGAGCTATTTTTTTTATATATATATATATATATATATATATTTTTTTTTTTTACAGACGCTCTTATCCAGAGCGACTTACAGTTAGTGAGTGCATACATTATTTGTTTTATTTTTCATACCCCCCGTGGGAATCGAACCCACAACCCTGGCGTTGCAAACGCCATGCTCTACCAACTGAGCTACATCCCTGCCGGCCATTCCCTCCCCATACCCTGGACGACGCTGGGCCAAATTGTGCGCCGCCCCATGGGTCTCCCGGTCGCGGCCGGCTACGACAGACCCTGGATACGAACCAGGATCTCTAGTGGCCTTAGACCGCCGCGCCACTCAGGAGCTAGACTTGGGTTACGTCCCAAATGGCACCCTTTCCCCTACATAGTGCACTAGTTTTGACCAGACCCCATTGGGTAGTGCACTATGGTCGGGAACAGGGTACAATTTGGGACGCAACCTGGGAGTGGAAGACTGCTGGACGCCGTATAACCAGAACCCTATGGGCTTTTGTCAAAAGTAGTGCACTATATAGGGAATACGGTGCCATTTGGGGCACAGCCAGGGCCTGGGCGGCTGGGTCGGTGTCTCAGACAGGGGAAGGAGACTGGAAAGATATGGGCTGTGTGTGACTTGGTGTCTGGGGATGGTTTAAGCCAGTGGTTCCCAAACTTCTTAACTCATGCCCCACTTCCATCATGCTCCCGAGTGGCGCAGCGGTCTAAGGGCACTGCATCTCAGTGCTTGAGGCGTCACTACAGACCCCCTGGTTCGATTCCAGGCTGTATCACAATCCTGCTGTGATTGGGAGTCCCATAGGGCGGCGCACAATTGGCCCAGCGTCGCCCGGGTTTGGCCGGTGTAGGCCGTCATTGTAAATAAGAATTTGTTCTTAACTGACTCGCCAAGTTAAATAAAAAAATAAAAAACGAATTCATTGGGGAACATACCGCACCCCCGCGCCTACATTTTGCCATAGAGTGGAGAGAACATAGAGTTTTTTCCTGTAATATACACATTTTGCCATGTCTTATGTGTGTTCATATGATATCTGAGTGACTCAAACATTACAACAAAATCAATGGGCTAAAAAATGTTAGCTGACATGGGCTAGTTGATCTGGACATTACTGAAGCTGACATGGGCCAGTTGATCTGGACATTACTGAAGCTGACATGGGCTAGTTGATCTGGACATTACTGAAGCTGACATGGGCCAGTTGATCTGAACATTACTGAAGCTGACATGGGCTAGTTGATCTGGACATTACTGAAGCTGACATGGGCCAGTTGATCTGGACATTACTGAAGCTGACATGGGCCAGTTGATCTGGACATTACTGAAGCTGACATGGGCTAGTTGATCTGGACATTACCGAAGCTGACATGGGCTAGTTGATCTGGACATTACTGAAGCTGACATGGGCCAGTTGATCTGGACATTACTGAAGCTGACATGGGCTAGTTGATCTGGACATTACTGACAGGACAAGAGGAAACCTGTTGATAAACTACCCAATTTCAAAATTGCACCTTGTGCATTCTACTATTACAACTCGCAAGAGGAAGTTTAAATGAAAATAAATAAATCATCATAATAATTGGAACGGACAGTTTGGGAACCACTGGTTTAAGCCAAGGACAGACAAGTGGCACCTTCTCCCATTGGTCTTTGTTCTGTGTGTGTGTGTGTGTGTGTGTGTGTGTGTGTGTGTGTGTGTGTGTGTGTGTGTGTCTGCTCAAACCCCAGGAGAGATAGAGAAAGGAGAGACTACCCTCTGTCTAATCCTCAGACTCTCCCTTTGTCTCTCTCGTTCTCTCTTTTCACTCTGTAATCTCTTCTCTCACACTGGGAGCTGTCACTTTTTCACAGGAGCTTTTTGTCCCATCTGGAAGCATAGGGCATAGGCTAGCTAGGCTGTGTGTGGTTGGGGAAGAAAGAGACAGAGAGGAATGAAGCTGACCAACAGCTATGGCCTGGAGTCTCTCTCTCTCTCTCTCTCTCTCAAAAATATAAACGCAACAATTTCTAAGATTTTACTGAGTTACAGTTTATATAAGAAAATTAGTCAATTGAAATAAATGCATTAGGCCCTAATCTATGGATTTCACATGACTGGCAATAAAGATATGCATCTGTTGGTCACAGATACCTTTTAAAAAGGTAGGGGTGTGGATCAGAAAACCAGTCAGTATCTGGTGTGATCACCATTTGCCTCATGCAGCGCAATACATCTCCTTCGCATAGAGTTGATCAGGCTGTTGATTGTGGCCTGTGGAATGTTGTCCCATTCCTCTTCAATGGCTGTGAGAAGTTGCTGGATATTGGCGGGAACTGGAACACTGTTGTACACGTCGATCCAGAGCATCCCAAACATGCTCAATGGGTGACATGTCTGGTGAGTATGCAGGCCATGGAAGAACTGGGACATTTTCAGCTTCCAGGAATGATGTACAGATCCTTGCGACATGGGGTCATGCATTATCATGCTGAAACATGAGGTGATGACGGTGGATGAATGGCATGACAATGGGCCTCAGGATCTCGTCACGGTATCTCTGTGCATTCAAATTGCCATCGATAAAATGCAATTGTGTTCGTTGTCCGTAGTTTATGCCTGCACATACCATAATCCCACTGTCACCATTGGGCACTCTGTTCACAACGCCATACACGCTGCCCAGTACAGTTGAATGCGACGAACCGGTATTCATCCGTGAAGAGCACACTTCTCCAGCCTGCCAGTGGCCATCGAAGGTGAGCATTTGCCCACTGAAGTCGGTTACGACGCCAAACTGCAGTCAGGTCAAGACCCTGGTGAGAGCGACGAGCACACAGATGAGCTTCCCTGAGATGGTTTCTGACAGTTTGTGCAGAAATTCTTCGGTTGTGCAAACCCACAGTTTCATCAGCTGTCCGGGCGGCAGGTCTCAGACGATCCCGCTGGTGAAGAAGCCGGATGTGGAGGTCCTAGGCTGGCGTGGTTACACATGGTCTGCGGTTGTGAGGCCGGTTGGACGTACTGCCAAATTCTCTAAAACGACGTTGGAGGTGGCTTCTGGTAGAGAAATTAACATTTAATTATCTGGCAACAGCTCTGGTGGATATTCCGGCAGTCAGCATGCCAATTGCACGCTCCCTTAAAACTTGAGACATCTGTGGCATTGTGTTGTGTGACAAAACGGAACATTTTAGAGTGGCCTTTTTTTATCCCAAGCACAAGGTGCACCTGTGTAATGATCATGCTGTTTAATCAGCTTCTTGATATGCCACACCTGTCAGGTGGATGGATTATCTTGGGAAAGGAGAAATGCTCACTAACAGGGATGTAAAGAAAGTTCTGCACAAAATTTGAGAGAAATAAGCCTTTTATTTCAGCTCATGAAACATGGGACCAAAACTTTACGTGTTGTATTTATATTTTTGTTCAGTGTAAATGGCAGTAGGTGTTTCTCTCCTCTGGCCCACATCTGGGAACCAGAGAGACTTTATCTTAGCCGGGTGGACTGCAGACAGGTAGACTGCAGACAGGTAGACTGCAGACAGGTAGACTGCAGACAGGTAGACTGCAGACAGGTAGACTGCAGACAGGTAGACTGCAGACAGGTCGACTGCAGACAGGTCGACTGCAGACAGGTCGACTGCAGACAGGTCGACTGCAGACAGGTAGACTGCAGACAGGTAGACTGCAGACAGGTAGACTGCAGACAGGTAGACTGCAGACAGGTAGACTGTAGTTTCAGCCAGATCGACGGTAGACAGGTAGACGGTAGTTTCAGCCAGATCGACGGTAGACAGGTAGACGGTAGTTTCAGCCAGGTCGACGGTAGACAGGTAGTTTCAGCCAGATCGACGGTAGACAGGTAGACAGGTTCCTCTCTGAGAGTCGTCACCATCTGGCCTAGTTGCATAGTCAGAAGCCTCGCCAAGTTCTACAATTCATCTTCTCGAAATCAGATTTTAAACCTAACTCTAACCTTTAAGACCAAAAAGCAATTTTTAGTTTTCATACATTTTCACAATACAGCATATTTTGGTTTTGCAGCTTGGCCACGTAGTGGGAACCCTGTCTGAGAGTAATCTTGTTCCCAGACTCAATTCCGGCCAAATTCACAGAAAGTCTCAAATCAAATAACATTTTATTGGCCAAACTGAGCAATCGGGGGAGAAGGGCCTTGGTCAGGGAGGTGACCAAGAACCCGATTGTCTCTCTGACAGAGCTCCAGAGTTCCTCTGTGGAGATGGGAGAACCTTCCAGAAGGACAACCATCTCTGCAGCACTCCACCAATCAGGCCTTTATGGTAGAGTGGCCAGACGGAAGCCACTCCTCAGTAAAAGGCACATGACAGCCAGCTTGGAGTTTGCTAAAAGGCACCTTAAGGACTATCAGACCATGGGAAACAAGATTCTCTGGTCTGATGAAACCAAGATTGAACTCTTTGGCCTGAATGTCAAGCGTCACGTCTGGAGGAAACCTGGCGCCATCCCTCTCAGACCATGGGAAACAAGATTCTCTGGTCTGATGAAACCAAGATTGAACTCTTTGGCCTGAATGCCAAGCGTCACGTCTGGAGGAAACCTGGCGCCATCCCTACGGTGAAGCATCGTGGTGGCAGCATCATGCTGTGGGGATGTTTTTCAGCGGCAGGGACTGGAAGACTAGTCAGGATCGAGGGAACGATTAACCTGCTCCAGAGCGCTCAGGACCTCAGACTGGGGTGAAGGTTCACCTTCCAACAGGACAACGACCCTAAGCACACAGCCAAGACAACGCAGGAGTGGCTTCGGGACAAGTCTTTGAATGCCCTTGAGTGGCCCAGCCAGAGCCCGGACTTGAACCCGATCGAACATCTCTGGAGAGACCTGAAAATAGCTGTGCAGCGACGCTCCCCATCCAACCTGACAGAGCTTGAGAGGATCTGCAGAGAAGAATGGGAGAAACTCCCCAAATACAGGTGTGCCAAGCTTGTAGCGTCATACCCAAGAAGACTCGAGGCTGTAATCGCTGCCAAAAGTGCTTCAACAAAGTACTGAGAAAAGGGTCTGAATACTTATGTAAATGTGATACTTCTGTTTATATTTTTAAGAAATTTGCAAAAAATTCTAAAAACCTGCTTTTGCTTTGTCATTATGGGGTATTGTGTGTGGATTGATGAGGGAAATCAATTTTAGAATGGCTGTGATCTGAATACTTTCCCAATGCACTGTATTTAGCTGATGTTATTGTGGGTTTAGCTAAATGCTTGTGTTCCTAGCTCCAACAGTGCAGTAATATCTAACAATACACAGAAATCTGCTGACATTATTACACATATTAATTGATAATGATGGAAAATAAGATATGCAAGATATTTGAATGGATATATATATATATATATATACATACACACATCTCGAGGTGAGAGCATTGGAAATGCTTTTGGCGGTTGACCTGCTTCTGTTTTCTGGGTGGCACTGTGTGCTGTTTTCGATGGATGGGTCCTGGCCTCTCGGGGGCCTAGGGATCCGGGGGGACGGGGGTGGTATGCCGATCACTGGGATGACGGCCCAACTTGGGATGGGGAGGGGCTTTAGCGGGGGAATTAGTGGAGAACAATTGGAGGGTTATTTAGTAGCAATGCAAATATCATGATACAGCTATATGGACAATCAATCACTATGGTATTTTTTATTGGTAAATTTACAAACATATATAATGATAAATACATTTGAAACTTGTATCCCATTATGGTATGTGGTGAAATAAGTATAGCCAGTTATAATTGTAATGGCTTAGCAGATAATAACAAAAGAAGAACAATATTTACATGGCTCAAAGAGAAGGAATATAATATCTATTGTTTACAGGAAACCCATTCAACAATTCTAGATGAAGTTGTGTGGAAAAAGGAATGGGGGGTGGGGGGGGGAATATACTTCTCCCATGGGCAAAGAAAATCAAAAGGGGTGATGATATTAATTAACAGTAATTTCAATCCAAATGTGCAAATTGTCCAAACACATACGCAAGGTAGATGGATTATTTTAAATACAGTTGAAGTCGGAAGTTTACATACACTTCGGTTGGAGTCATTAAAACTTGTTTTTCAACCACTACACACATTTCTTGTTAACAAACTATAGTTTTGGCAAGTCGGTTAGGACATCTACTTTGTGCATGACACAAGTAATTCTTCCAAGAATTGTTTACAGACAGATTATTTCACTTATAATTCACTGTATCACAATTCCAGTGGGTCAGAAGTTTACATACACTAAGTTGACTGTGCCTTCAAACAGCTTGGAAAATTCCAGAAAATGATGTCATGGCTTTAGAAGCTTCTAATAGGCTAATTGACATCATCTGAGTCAATTGGAGGTGTACCTGTGGATGTATTTCAAGGCCTACCTTCAAACTCAGTGCCTCTTTGCTTGACATCATGGGAAAATCAAAAGAAATCAGCCAAGACATCAGAAAAAAAATGGTAGACCTCCACAAGTCTGGTTCATCCTTGGGAGCAATTTCCAAATGCCTGAAGGTACCACGTTCATCTGTACAATCAATATTACGCAAGTATAAACACCATGGGACCACGCAGCCATCATACCGCTAAGGAAGGAGACGCGTTCTGTCTCCTAGAGATGAACGTACTTTGGTGCGAAAAGTGCAAATCAATCCCAGAACAACAGCAAAGGACCTTGTGAAGATCCTGGAGGAAACAGGTACAAAAGTATCTATATCCACAGTAAAGCGAGTCCTATATCGACATAACCTGAAAGGCCGCTCAGCAAGGAAGAAGCCACTGCTCCAAAATTGCCATAAAAAAGCCAGACTACGGTTTGCAACTGCACATGGGGACAAAGATCGTACTTTTTGGAGAAATGTCCTCTGGTCTGATGAAACAAAAATAGAACTGTTTGGCCATAATGACCATCGTTATGTTTGGAGGAAAAAGGGGGTGGCTTGCAAGCCGAAGATTACCATCCCAACCGTGAAGCACGGGGGTGGCAGCATCATGCTGTGGGGGTGCTTTGCTACAGGAGGGACTGGTGAACTTCACAAAATAGATGGCTTCATGAGGAAGGAAACTTATGTGGATATATTGAAGCAACATCTCAACACATCAGTCAGGAAGTTAAAGCTTGGTCGCAAATGGGTCTTCCAAATGGACAATGACCCCAAACATACTTCCAAAGTTGTGGCAAAATGGCTTAAGGACAACAAAGTCAAGGTATTGGAGTGGCCATCACAAAGCCCTGATCTCAATCCTATAGAAAATTTGTGGGCAGAACTGAAAAAGCGTGTGCGAGCAAGGAGGCCTACAAACCTGACTCAGTTACACCAGCTCTGTCAGGAGGAATGGGCCAAAATTCACCCAACTTATTGTGGGAAGCTTGTGGAAGGCTACCCGAAACGTTTGACCCAAGTTAAACAATTTAAAGGCAATGCTACCAAATACTAATTGAGTATATGTAAACTTCTGACCCACTGGGAACGTGATGAAATAAATAAAAGCTGAAATGAATCACTCTTTATTATTCTGACATTTCACATTCTTAAAATAAAGTGGAGATCCTAACTGACCTAAGACAGGGAAGTTTTACTAGGATTAAATGTCAGGAATTGTGAAAAACTGAGTTTAAATGTATTTGGCTAAGATGTAAACTTCCGACTTCAACTGTATGTTATTGGACCATAAACAGATATGGCTCATTAACCTTTACGGACCAAATAATGATGATCCACACTTCTTTGACAATATACATAATAAATGTTCAAACCTGCAAGCAATTCAAGACTCTATTATTATGGTGGGAGATTATAATACCGTTTTAAATAGCTGTCTCACTTCTCTATGTCCGTTACCATTCCCTACCCTTCCCTCCAATGAATGCTAAAATGTAAATGTAAAGCACTTCTCACTTCCCCCTCATGGGTTTAGACACATTGCATTGGTGTATGAGGGAGTTTCCACCATATATCTTGGACCAGTTAAATCATTTGAAGGTGAACGAAGGAGAAAGGTAAAAGGGACTAGGGAAAAGCCCGTCTCTGCTGCCTGCCGTACACATGTTGACCTATGACCTCTGTCTGAGCAGTATCACAGCAGACTACCAGAGGGTCAGGCAGCAGGGTTGATTTAGGAAGTCTCTAGTCAATGTGTTAATGCAACAGAGACCCCATTCATTGATAAACAACAACATTCCTGACTGGGGATGGGGGGGGTTGGGGGATGTCCCAGATCGCACCGTATTCCCTATATAGAGCCCTGTGACACCCTGGGCAAAAGTAGTGCACTATACAGGAAATAGAGTGAAATTTGGAACACCTATATATGGGGGTTTAAGACAGAGGTCCCACTACACGTGGAGGAGGGAAGTGTCATGGAGGTGTCACAATTTACTTTAAGGTTTAGAGAGTAAACTTAACTTCAAGAGGAGGAGGAGGAGGAGGAGGAGGAGGGTAGGAGGAAGGTTTGAGGCTGTGGCATCCCAAATGGTACCCTATTCCCTACATAGTAGCCACAGGGCTCTGGTCAAAAGTAGTGCACTATGTAGGGAATAGGGTGCCATCTGGGATACAGTACCTCTTAAGAGTAAGTGAAAGAAGGGAATGGAGGATGAGAGGAACAAGGGAGGAGGGGAGAGAGCCTCTTAAGACCAGTGCCCATGTCATTTAATTTTAGTTCAGTAATCTGTGTCTCAGAGTTCCAGAACAGAATGACTTCCTGGTTGGTTGCTTGGGGAGATCCACTCTAAATTCCAAGCATCTGCCTCTGACCCTAGGAAGCTCTTTGCCACCTTCTCCTCCCTGCCGAATCCTCCTCCTCCTCCCCCTCCCTTCCCCCTCTCTGTGGATGACTTCGTCAACCATTTTGAAAAGAAGGTTGACGACATCCGATCCTCGTTTGTTAAGTCAAATGACACCGCTGGTCCTGCTCACACTGCCCTACCCTATGCTTTGACTTCTTTCTCCCCTCTCTCTCCAGATGAAATCTTGCGACTTGTGACGGCCGGCCGCCCAACAACCTGCCCGCTTGACCCTATCCCCTCCTCTCTTCTCCAGACCATTTCCGGAGACCTTCTCCCTTACCTCACCTCGCTCATCCTTGACAGCTGGCTTTGTCCCTTCCATCTTCAAGAGAGCGAGTTGCACCCCTTCTCAAAAAACCTACACTCGATCCCTCCGATGTCAACAACTACAGACCAGTATCCCTTCTTTCTTTTCTCTCCAAAACTCTTGAGCGTGCAGTCTTTAGCCAACTCTCTTGCTATCTCTCTCAGAATTACCTTCTTGATCCAAACCAGTCAGGTTTCAAGACTGGTCATTCAACTGAGACTGCTCTTCTCTGTGTCACAGAGGCTCTCCACACTGCTAAAGCTAACTCTCTCTCCTCTGCTCTCGTCCTTCTAGACCTATCTGCTGCCTTTGATACTGTGAACCATCAGATCCTCCTCTCCAAACTCTCCGAGTTGGGCATCTCCGGCGCGGCTCACTCTTGGATTGCGTCCTCCCTGACAGGTCGCTCCTACCAGGTGGAGTGGCGGGAATCTGTCTCCGCACCACGTGCTCTCACCACTGGTGTCCCCCAGGGCTCAGTTCTAGGCCCTCTCCTATTCTTGCTATACACCAAGTCACTTGGCTCTGTCATATCCTCACATGGCCTCTCCTATCATTGCTACGCAGACGACACACAATGAATCTTCTCCTTTCCCCCTTTGATAACCAGGTGGCGAATCGCATCTCTGGCAGACATATCAGTGTGGATGACGGATCACCACCTCAAGCTGAACCTCGGCAAGACGGAGCTGCTCTTCCTCCCGGGGAAGGACTGCCCGTTCCATGATCTCACCATCACGGTTGACAACTCCGTTGTGTCCTCCTCCCAGAGTGCAAAGAGCCTTGGCGTGACCCTGGACAACACCCTGTCGTTCTCCGCTAACATCAAGGCGGTGACCCGATCCTGTAGGTTCATGCGCTACAACATTCGCAGAGTACGACCTTGCCTTACAAAGGAAGCGGCACAGGTCCTAATCCAGGCACTTGTCATCTCCCGTCTGGATTACTGCAACTCGCTGTTGGCTGGGCTCCCTGCCTGTGCCATTAAACCCCTACAACTCATCCAGAAGGCCGCAGCCCATCTGGTGTTCAACCCAAGTTCTCTCACGTCACCCCGCTCCTCCGCACACTCCACTGGCTTCCAGTTGAAGCTCGCATCTGCTACAAGACCATGGTGCTTGCCTACGGAGCTGTGAGGGAAACGGCACCTCCGTACCTTCAGGCTCTGATCAGTCCTTCCGGAGACACTTGAAACCCCACCTCTTTAAGGAATACCTGGGATAGGATAAAGTAATCCTTCTACCCCCCCCTTACACCACCCCACAGAAAAAAAAAGAAAAATATTGTAAAGTGGTTGTCCCACTGGCTATCATAAGGTGAATGCACCTATTTGTAAGTCGCTCTGGATTGAAAGAAAGAAAGAAAGAAAGGTCAAGAAAGAGGTAGAGAGGGAATATCAGAGGGATGTGTAGAGGGCCATAGATCCCCCCTTTCTACCTGCCTCACGCTCTCTTCCCTGGGTGAGTCATGCGGTGAGCTATGGAAACAGCTGTCCCATCAGTCAGCATGAACTCTCTCCTCTCTTCCCTTCTCCTCTTCTCTTCCATCCGTAAATAAAAGACAGGAGGATGTCATCCATCTTCAGCCGTGCATAACTCAACACCTCCTTAACCTGAGGCTGTCCTGCTGACGGGTAGAATATCGCTGGCGGCAATTATCAGATGACATTGTGTAATATAGAGAAGCTACTTTAAACCAGTGTTTCCCCAAACTCGGTCCTGGGGACCCCAAGGGGAAACGCTGCATCATACAATGGTTTGAGCTTGGACAGCAAAATAACCCTATCCCTGTAGAGAGCTATGAAGTCACTAGACGAAACATAGGAAACATGCTCAGATAGAAGCCAAATCAAACCACATTGCCAGACAGTATCCCACTTGGCAGACACTTTTATCCAAAGCGACTTGTAGAACCGTCAGTGCATACAATTTTGTGTGTATGTGATCCAGGCGGGAATTGAACCCACAACCTTGGTGCTTGACCACGTGCTCAATACCGGCAGGATGAGAAACTCAACTGAAAGTGAAGTGGAGCAATGTTTACATTTAGATACACAATCCCAAAGTCCTACTGGCCTCTATCTGCCCCTGTCACCCAGCAGTCGGAGGTGTTCATCTGATACCGACGGGTGCTGTGGGAGCGTGAAGACTTAAAACCCATACAGACAACATGCAACCCGGGTCACACACACAGACACACCACAGTCTCAATAAAACGACAGAAACTGTATCATGAATAGACTAAATACAACTGTCTGACCTGTCTCTGAAACCCACAGGTGCTTGGGGGGCTAAGCCTCGCGACTGATACAAACGATGGCCGTGTTGAGGGTGAGGAGGGTAGGAGGGAAAGAGGGTGAGGAGGGAAAGAGGGTGAGGAGGGTAGAGGAAAGGGGTGAGGAGGGTAGAGGAAAGGGGTGAGGAGGGTAGAGGAAAGGGGTGAGGGAGGGGTGAAGGAGGGGGTAGTGGCGGGAACCATTGATGATTGACTGAGAGGGCAGGTACCTACATGTTCCTGTTTGTTTGGTTGGTCTGAGAGGACACGCTCACAGAGTGTAGTACTCCTCTAGACGACTAACAAGGGGACACAAAGGGAGGAAGAGTGTGCACCGGAGCAGGAGCTTACAGATACCCAGCACTACTTCAATGTTCTGGTATGGAGAGAGTGAGTGAATAGGTCCACGGAGAGACAGAGAGAGAGAGAGAGAGAGAGAGAGAGAGAGAGAGAGACACAGACAGAGAGAGCGAGACAGAGAGAGAGAGAGACAGAGAGAGAGAGGAATAGAGAGAGAGAATGAGAGAGAGAGAGAGAGAGAGAATGAGAGAGAGAGAGAGATAGAATATCTTAGAAAAACTATAGCTTGGTGATTAAAAAAAATAAATAACAAAATTAGATACTATATGTCTGAATTCATATGATTCACTCACGTACGCACACAGTCAAACAGACTGACAGAGGAAGAGTATAAATGAATTACAGATATAAAAAGTTAAGAATCCCGTGTAAATACCTGAATAAAGTGTGCTTTGAAAACTCTAGTTATTTTGTACAGGTACAAAGTGCTCTCCATAGCAACAATAACCCCCTCCAGGCTTTTCCCTTCAGACTCAGGGGCTGTTTCCTTCAACGAATACACTCCTATTTGCCATATCTTCAATCTAAGCCTACTAGAGTGTGTGTGCCCTCAGGCAAAAGTCATTCCGCTACCAAAAGAATAGTAAAGCCCCCTTTACTGGCTCAAATAGCCGACCAATCAGCCCGTTACCAACCCGTAGCAAAACTTTTTGAAGAAATGGTGTTCGACCAGATAAAATGCTATTTTACAGTAAACAAATTGACAGACTTTCAGCACGCTTATAGAGAAGGACATTCAACAAGCACAGCACTTACACAAATGACTGATGATTGGCTTAGAGAAACTGATAAAAAAGTGTGGACGCTGTTTTGTTAAGACTTCAGTGCGGCTTTTGACATTATCAATCATAGTCTGCTGCTGGAAAAACGTGTGTTATGGCTTTACACCCCTTGCTATAATGTGGAGAAAGAGTTACCTGTCTAACAGAACACAGAGGGTGTTCTTTAATGGAAGCCTATCCAACAAAATCCAGGTAGAATCAGGAATTCCCCAGGGCAGTTGTCTAGGCCCCTTACTTTTTTCTATCTTTACTAACGACATGCCACTGGCTTTGAGTAAAGCCAGAGTGTCTATGTATGCGGATGACTCAACACTATACATGTCAGCTACCACAGCGACTGAAATGACTGCAACACTTAACAAAGAGTTGCAGTTAGTTTCAGAGTGGGTGGCAAGGAATAAGTTAGTCCTAAATATTTTCTAAAACTAAAAGCATTGAATTTGGGACAAATCATTCACTAAACCCTGAACCTCAACTAAATCTTGTAATAAATAATGTGGAAATTGAGCAAGTTGAGGTGACTAAACTGCTTGGAGTAACCCTGGATTGTAAACTGTCATGGTCAAAACATATTGATACAACAGTAGCTAGGATGGGGAGAAGTCTGTCCATAATAAAGCGCAGCTCTACCTTCTTAACAGCACTATCAACAAGGCAGGTCCTACGGGCCCTAGTTTTGTCGCATCTGGACTACTGTCCAGTCATGTGGTCAGATGCCACAGAGGGACCTCGGAATTGCCATTGAAAGTTGGTTATATTAAAGCATTAGACCCATCACTAAAAGCTTCAGTCATACAAAAGTTATACTTAAATCCGAACTGGTTCTCTAGCAAATTAATAAGATTGTCTCACCCAATGTTCAAGAATGGCCTTTTTCCCTTTATTCAGATTACAACCTCTCACTTTCAGTTATTTGAAAAGGAAATCATCTCCCAAATATCACTATTTCTAAAACAAGCCATTGAAAGTTGGTTGCAATTTCAATTTAATCCTCCAGAAACGACAGAACAAATAATGCAACAAATATTGTGGTTAAATTCAAAATATACTAATTGATAAAAAAAAAAAAATGTGGAAGAAAAAAAAAAGGTATAATCTTCGTAAATGATATCATCGGTAGGACTGGTGGAGTTATGTCACACATGCAGCTGACAAAAACAAATGGAAATGTCTGCTCTACCCAAAATTACAACCAAATAATTGCAGCCTTACCGCAAAAATGGAAAAGAAAAGTGGAAGGGGGGAAAGTAAAGAACTTGTCTGTTGGCCGCATTAAAGAACATAATTGGTTAAAGAAAATTGTGATAAATAAAGTATACCAGTTTCATTTCAGGACAGCCGTCCCATATAGATTGCGAAATAGTTGGGAAGAGATTTTTGACATACCGATACCATGGCATAGTGTTTATGAACTGATACGCAAAACGACGCCGGATTCAAAAACTTTTCTATTAAAATTCTTATACACAATTCTTCCCAGCTCTGCAGATTAATAGTCAATCGATCAATAATATAATAATACTTTTAGCAAAAATGTTTATTTTCAATTTACAATCTGTAGAAACAATGAAAATGGATGGGTTCAGAACTTTTGTGAAACATCACAGTACAGAAAAATATATGGCAAATAGAAATCCTATATGGATGGTGTTAAGAGATAGATGGGAGGTGTTGAATAGAGCTGAAGGATGGGACTAATAACAAGATAACTAATGTAAAGAATACCGTGTCCATAATAAGTATATAGGTTGAGAGGTTTTGTGAAAGGTGCACAGTTAGAAAGATATGGCATGTAGAAGCAAACCGGATGGACATCATGAAAATGATCGGAGAGGTTGAGAGTAAAGGAACATTAGGAGTTAAAAACAAACAAAATAGAATTATTGTAAAATTGACTGTGTCCATAAAATGTATATAGTATGTTTAAGCTGGAAGTAGAGACCTAAGCGTTGTTGTTCACTAGTTTTACTCTAATTAGGGAAGGGGTGGTGGGGTTGGAAAGTAATAAAGGGAAATATATTTTTTTAAAGGATAGATATATATCATATATACAGTGAGGGAAAAAAGTATTCGATCCCCTGCTGATTTTGTACATTTGCCCACTGACAAAGACATGATCAGTCTATAATTTTAATGGTAGGTTTATTTGAACAGTGAGAGACAGAATAACAACAAAAAAATCCAGAAAAACGCATGTCAAAAATGTTATAAATTGATTTGCATTTTAATGAGGGAAATAAGTATTTGACCCATCTGCAAAATATGACTTAGTACTTGGTGGCAAAACACTTGTTGGCAATCACAGAGGTCAGACGTTTCTTGTAGTTGGACACCAGGTTTGCACACATCTCAGGAGGGATTTTGTCCCACTCCTCTTTGCAGATCTTCTCCAAGTCATTAAGGTTTCGAGGCTGACATTTGGCAACTCAAACCTTCAGCTCCCTCCACAGAATTTCTATGGGATTAAGGTCTGGAGACTGGCTAGGCCACTCCTGGACCTTAATGTGCTTCTTCTTGAGCCACTCCTTTGTTGCCTTGGTCATGTGTTTTGGGTCATTGTCATGCTGGAATACCCATCCACGACCCATTTTCAATGCCCTGGCTGAGGGAAGGAGGTTCTCACCCAAGATTTGATGGTACATGGCCCCGTCCATCGTCCCTTTGATGCGGTGAAGTTGTCCTGTCCCCTTAGCAGAAAAACACCCCCAAAGCATAATGTTTCCACCTCCATGTTTGACGGTGGGGATGGTGTTCTTGGGGTCATAGGCAGCATTCCTCCTCCTCCAAACACGGAGAGTTGAGTTGATGCCAAAGAGCTCGATTTTGGTCTCATCTGACCACAACATTTTCACTCAGTTCTCCTCTGAATCGTTCAGATGTTCATTGGCAAACTACAGACGGCCCTGTATATATGCTTTCTTGAGCAGGGGGACCTTGCGGGCGCTGCAGGATTTCAGTCCTTCACGGCGTAGTGTGTTACCAATTGTTTTCTGGGTGACTATGGTCCCAGCTGCCTTGAGATCATTGACAAGATCCTCCCGTGTAGTTCTGGGCTGATTCCTCACCGTTCTCATGATCATTGCAACTCCACGAGGTGAGATCTTGCATGGAGCCCCAGGCCGAGGGAGATTGACAGTTATTTTGTGTTCCATTTGCAAATAATCGCACCAACTGTTGTCACCTTCTCACCAAGCTGCTTGCCGATGGTCTTGTAGCCCATTCCAGCCTTGTTTAGGTCTACAATCTTGTCCCTGACATCCTTGGAGAGCTCTTTGGTCTTGGCCATGGTGGAGAGTTTGGAATCTGATTGATTGATTGATTGCTTCTGTGGACAGGTGTCTTTTATACAGGTAACAAGCTGAGATTAGGAGCACTCCCTTTCAGAGTGTGCTCCTAATCTCAGCTCGTTACCTGTATAAAAGACACCTGGGAGCCAGAAATCTTTCTGATTGAGAGGGGGTCAAATACTTATTTCCCTCATTAAAATGCAAATCAATTTATAACATTTTTGACATGCGTTTTTCTGGATTTTGTTGTTATTCTGTCTCTCACTGTTCAAATAAACCTACCATTAAAATTATAGACTGATCATTTCTTTGTCAGTGGGCAAACATACAAAATCAGCAGGGGATCAAATACTTTTTTCCCTCACTGTATATATTATTTTTTTGCGAGAAAGAAAAACATATGGGGGATTGGAAATGATGCAGACAATTACATTGATGGAAGTTACAATCTATCTGCAATATTAAAGCTGATCTACCCCCCCCCAAAAAAAAGAGGGACTTAGGAAAATTGCAGAACATGGCAGCACGTCTGGCCCTTAAATGTATACGGAGCGCTAACATGAATAATATGCATGTCAATCTCTCAGGGCTCAAAGTGAAGGAGAGATTGACTTCATCACTACTTGTATTTGTGAGAGATGTTGACATGTTGGGTGCACCGAGCTGTCTGTCTGATCAACTGGCACACAGCTCAGACACCCAATCATACCCCACAAGACATGCCACCAGAGGTCTATTCTATTCTGCCTTGGCAGGAACCAATGGGATCCTTAATAAACCCCAGGAAGAGTAGCTGCTGCCTTGGCAGGAACCAATGGGGATGCTTAATAAACCCCAGGAAAAGTAGCTGCTGCCTTGTCAGGAACCAATGGGGATGCTTAATAAACCCCAGGAAGAGTAGCTGCTGCCTTGGCAGGAACCAATGGGGATCCTTAATAAATACAAACCAACCAACCACTACATCTGAACACTGACTACTTGGCTGCGTACTTAGCACCCTACAATGCCTTCAGAAAGTATTCACACGCCTTGACTTTTTCCAGATTTTGTTGCGTTACAGCTTGAATTTAAAATAGATTTTTTTTTGTCACTGGCCTACACACAATACCCCTGAATAATGTAAAAGTGGAATTATGTTTTTCAAAAGTTTTACAAATTAATTACAAATGAAAAGCTGAAATATCTTGAGTCAATAAGGATTCAACCGCTTTGTTATGGCAAGGCTAAATAAGTTCAGGAGTAAACATTTGCTTAACAAAGTCACATAATACGTTGCAGGGAACCACTGTGTGCAATAATAGTGTTTAACATGATTTTGAATGACTACATCATCTCTGTACCCCACACATACAATTATCTGTAAGGTCCCTCAGTCGAGCAGTGAATTTCAAACACAGATTCAACCACAAAGACCAGGGAGGTTTTCCAATGCCTCGTAAAGAAGGGCACCTACAGGTAGATGGGTAAAAAAATAAAAAAACTGCAGACATTGAATATCCCTTTGAGCATGGTGAAGTTATTAATTACAATTTGGATGGTGTATCAATACACCCAGTCACTACTAATATACAGGCGTCCTTCCTAACTAAGTTGCAGGAGAGGAAGGAAACCGCTCAGGGATTTCACCATGAGGCTAATGGTGACATTAAAACAGTTACAGAGTTTAATGGCTGTGATAGGAAAAAAACTGAGGATGAATCAACAACATTGTAGTTAACTCCACAATACTAACCTATTTGACAGTGTGAAAAGAATGAAGCCTGTACAGAATAAAAAATATTCCAAAACATGCATTCTGTTTGCCGCGGGGCGGCAGGTAGCTTAGTGGTTAAGAGCGTTGTGCCAGTAACCGAAAGGTCACTGGTTCTAATCCCCTAGCCGACTAGGTGAAAAATCTGTCGATGTGCCCTTGAGCAAGGCACTTAACCCTAATTGCTCCTGTAAGTCGCTCTGGATAAGAGCGTCTGATAAATGACTAAAATGTAAAATGTAATGTTTGCAACAAGACACTAAAGTAATACTGCAAAAAACATGGCAAATAAATTATCTTTATGTCCTGAATAGAAAGTTGTTTTGGGCAAATCCAACACAACACATCACTGAGTACTACTCATCATATTTTAAAGCATGGTGACTTAATCATGTTATGGGTATGCTTGTTATCAGCAAGAACTGGGGAGTTTTTGATATAAATAAACTTAATAGAGCTAAGCACAGGCAAAATCTTAGAGGAATACATGGTTCAGTCTGCTTTCCAACAGACACAGAGACAAATTCACCTTTCAGCAGGACAATAACCAAAAACACAAGGCCAAATATACCCTAAAGTTGCTTACCAATACGACTTTGAATGTTCCTGAGTGGCCTACTTAAAGTTCTGACTTAAATCGGCTTGAAAATCTATGGCAAGACGTAAAATGGCTGTCTAGCAATGATCAACAACCAACTTGACAGAGCTTGAATAATTTTAAAAATGAATAATTTGCAAATGTTGCACAATCCAGGTGTGGAAAGCTCTTAGAGACTTACCCAGAAAGACTCACCGCTGTAATCGCTCCCAAAAGGTGATTCTAACATGAATTGACTCAGTGGGTTGAATAGTTATCTAATCAAGATATGAGTGTTTTATTTTTCATAAAACATTTTCAAAATGTTCCAATTTTTTCTTCCACTTTGACATTAGTATTCTGTGTAGATCGTTAAATCCATTTTAATTCCACTTTGTGACACAATAATATTTGGAAAAAGTCAAGGGGTTCGAATACTTTCTGAAGTATGCTATTATAATAATATGCCATTTAGCAGACGCTTTTATCCAAAGCGAAAAACAGTCATGCGTGCATACATATTTTATTTTTTTGTGTATGGGTGGTCCCGGGGATCGAACCCACTACCCTGGTGTTACAAGCGCCGTGCTCTGCCAGCTGAGCTACAGAGGACCACAATACATCAGGGACAGGCAACCCTGCTCCTGGAGTGCCGCAGACACTTCCTGTTTTTTATTTAACCGACCAGGAAGACCAGGTGTGTTGTCTTTAGTCAATCACTGAACTTACCAATTAGCTCAGTTGGTCTGGTCTGGTGCCCAGTTGGGGCGAAATCCTGCGGCACTCCAGGAAAAGGGTTGCCTACCACTGCCCTCTATAGTACACTATAGGACTTCGGGCTCCAGTTGAAAGTAACGCACTATATAGGGACTGGGCTGCCATTTGGGTTCCCTACGTATGGCTCTGGGGCATGTATGGACTGATAAGGCCTTACTATATCCCCTAGCGCCCCTTTACCAGGCTCTGGCTGAGACAATGCTTCCTGTTACCAGGCTCTGGCTGAGACAATGCTTCCTGTTACCTGGCTCTGGCTGAGACAATGCTTCCTCTGTTACCTGGCTCTGGCTGAGACAATGCTTCCTCTGTTACCTGGCTCTGGCTGAGACAATGCTTCCTCTGTTACCTGGCTCTGGCTGAGACAATGCTTCCTGTTACCTGGCTCTGGCTGAGACAATGCTTCCTCTGTTACCTGGCTCTGGCTGAGACAATGCTTCCTCTGTTACCTGGCTCTGGCTGAGACAATGCTTCCTCTGTTACCAGGCTCTGGCTGAGACAATGCTTCCTCTGTTACCTGGCTCTGGCTGAGACAATGCTTCCTGTTACCTGGCTCTGGCTGAGACAATGCTTCCTGTTACCAGGCTCTGGCTGAGACAATGCTTCCTCTGTTACCTGGCTCTGGCTGAGACAATGCTTCCTGTTACCTGGCAGTGGATGAGACAATGCTTCCTGTTACCTGGCTCTGGCTGAGACAATGCTTCCTGTTACCAGGCTCTGGCTGAGACAATGCTTCCTGTTACCAGGCTCTGGCTGAGACAATGCTTCCTGTTACCAGGCTCTGGCTGAGACAATGCTTCCTGTTACCAGGCTCTGGCTGAGACAATGCTTCCTCTGTTACCAGGCAGTGGATGAGAGTTTGTATTCTTTACGCGGCGCCCAGCAGCTCACTCCAACCCCAACGCCCCCAGACAGGTATGTGGGGTCCAGGTAGGGTTGGTAGCAACAGGCAGCGTAGAGCTTGCAAGTACAGGCACAAGCAACTTTCCCGCTATTTCCAGACCCTGGTGTCCCCACTCCGCATTGAGGCCCTTGCTATCCCTGCACCACAAGTCACTACTGACACGGGTAATCCCAAATGGCACCCTATTCCCTATATAGTGCGCTACGTTTGATCAGGGCCCATAAGTATCTGGTTAAAAGTAGTGCACTACATAGGGAGCCATTTGGGATTCAACCTCTTAACCACCAAAACTCTCAACTGCATCTAAGCTCCACGGCTAATTGAGTCTGTTGAAACCAAACCTCAGAGATTCCATGGGGACTTATCCTAACATTATCTTTAAAAAAAGGTTCCTGTCACAGGTAATATTCCCTACACAGTCAGCCGTATGGACCCTGGTCAAAAGTAGTGCACTACATAGGGAGCCATTTGGGACATACTCTGGTCTGGAAACTTTGATTCCCAACTTTCTTCCCTGAATAAATAGAGTGACTAGTTTTGTAATCAGTATTCTCAGTACCTCCCGAGTGGCGCAGTGGTCTAAGGCACTGCATCGCAGTGCTAGCTGTGCCACTAGAGATCCTGGTTCGAATCCAGGCTCTGTCATAGCCGGCCGCGACCGGGAGACCCATGGGGCGGCGCACAATTGGCCCAGCGTCGTCCAGGGTAGGGGAGGGAATGGCCGGCAGGGGATGTAGCTCAGTTGGTAGAGCATGGTGTTTGCAACGCCTGGGTTGTGGGTTCGATAAAAATAATGTATGCGCTAACTGTAAGTCGCTCTGGATAAGAGCGTCTGCTAAATGACTAAAATGTAAATGTAATGAAGGGCTTCACCAACCTAAGGTCTTTCATTTCACCTGGGAGAGAGAGAGAGAGAGGGGGATTGGGAAAGAGATCATGTGTGGGAAACCAACAGACACCAATTTAAAAAATGTCATTTCACCTCAGTGAGAGAGATTTTAAAGCAGTTCTTTCATTTCACCTCAGCGAGAGAGAGATTTTAAAGCAGTTCTTTCATTTCACCTCAGCGAGAGAGAGATTTTAAAGTAGTCCTTTCATTTCACCTCAGCGAGAGAGAGATTTTAAAGCAGTTCTTTCATTTCACCTCAGCGAGAGATATTTTAAAGCAGTCTTTAAAACAGCTATTACCTGTTGGGACTCACTGTAGACGCCTCAGGACCTCGTACAGGTCTGTGTTTACAGTGTTGACTGTCTATATACTCTGTCTAACTCAGCCTGAACGTTAGTCAGGCCACACCATGGGAACAGGCCTCACCATGGGAACAGGCCTCACCATGGGAACAGGCCTCACCATGGGAACAGGCCTCATAGCTCAGTTTCCTAACCCTTGTTCCTCGAATACCCCCCCCCAGCAGCACACATTTTTATTGTAACCCTGGACAAGCACACCTGATTCAACTTGTCAACTAATCATCAAGCTCTCAATGAGCTGAATGAGGTGTGCTTGTCCAGGGCTACAACAATGCGTACTGTCGGTGGGGGTGCTGGAGGACCACAGTTGGGAAACACTGTCACATCTTAACACAGCTTGAAAGTTACTTAGGCCAAACCATGGGAATGACACTAAAACAGCTGTTCAGAATGGTTAGATTAGCACTCAGCACTCTGGGATTCAATTAACACTAGCGAGGTAACGACACGACATTTGGAAGGGTGGCCTGGCGAGTCTAAATAAGCACGGGCATTCCTTTTCAATTGTATTTGAGATTTATTAAAAATGTGGAATGTTGACTACTTGACATACCAATCCCCCGCTGACAGTTTCTCTCAAATGTTTTCTATTTCCTGATGCACAACATTAATTGCGATAAAAATATATTTCACAGGTAAACATTTATTGTTCCTTGATAAAGACGGAGTGCCATCTAGTGGTGAAAATAAAAGCATCACAGACAATTCTACAAGTTGCCTCTTCTAAAAAAAAAAAGGGTAATTTTTGTTAAATTCTGAGATTTAGGGCGCAGCCAAACTGGCCCGTTGATTTTATCCGTATCCATGATTTCCCTTTGCTTTCTCAATGGGAGTCGTACCTTGACGGTCAGTGGAGATGACGCGTCCATATATTATCCATACCATTTCCAATTTTTTTGTTCAGAGGAAAAAGTCCAGATGAGTTTTGACGGGCCGACAGAGACGATAGCCAATTAGACACCGGAACGGATTCATACAATTTGTTTACATCCCTGTTAGTGAGCATTTCTCTTTTGTCAAGATAATCCATCCACCTGACAGGTGTGGCATATCAAGAAGCTGATTAACCAGCATGATCATTACACAAGTGGTAGGCTTGATTACCAACAATGACGAGACACCGCCTACAGGGAGGAGGTGAGGGCTCTGGGAGTGTGGTGCCAGGAAAATAACCTCTCACTCAACGTCAGCAAAACAAAAGGAGATGATCGTGGACTTCAGGAAACAGCAGAGGGTGCACCCCCCTATCCACATCGACGGGAACACAGTGGAGAAGGTGGAAAGCTTCAAGTTCCTTGGCGTACACATCACTAACAAACTTAAAATGGTCCACCCATGCAGATAGTGTGGTGAAGAAGGCGCAACAGAGCCTCTTCAACCTCAGGAGGCTGAAGAAATGTGGCTTGGCACCTAAAAGCATCCTGTCGGGCTGTATCACCGCCTGGTACGGCAACTGCACCGCCCGCAACCGCAGGGCTCTCCAGACGGTGGTGCGGTCTGCCGAACGCATTACCGGGGGCACACTACCCGCCCTCCAGGACACCTACAGCACCCGACGTCACAGGAAGGCCAAAAAGATCATCAAGGACATTAACCACCCGAGCCACTGCCTGTTCACCCCGCTATCATCCAGAAGGCGAGGTCAGTACAGGTGCATCAAAGCTGGGACCGAGATAATTAAAAACAGCTTCTATCTCAAGGCCATCAGACTGTTAAATAGCCATCACTAGCACATTAGAGGCTGCTGCTGCCTATTGAAATCACTGGCCACTTTAAGAAATGGAACACTAGTCACTTTAATGTTTACATATCTTGTATTACTCATCTCACGTATATACTCTATTCTATAATATTATATTGTCTTAGTCCATGCCTCTGTCATTGCTTGTTCATATGTATATATTGTTAAATTCCATTTCTTACTTAGATTTGTGTGTATTGGGTATATGTTGTGAAATTGTTAGATATTACTGCACTGTCGGAACTAGAAGCACAAGCATTTTGCTACACCCACAATAACATCTGCTAAACGTGTACGTGACAAGTAAAATTTGATTTGACAAGTGCACCTTAGGCTGGGGACAATAAAAGGCCACTTTAAAATTGGCATGCTGACTGCAGAAATGTCCACCAGTTGTTGCCAGAGAACTTAATGTTAATTTCTCTACCATAAGCCGCCTCCAATGTCGTTTTAAAGAATTTGGCAGTACGTCCAACCGGCCTCACAACTGCAGACCACGTGTTTGGCATCGTGTGGGCGAGTGGTTTGCTGATGACAACATTGTGAACAGAGTGCCCCATGGTGGGGTTATGGTATAGGCATTCGTAAACTACGAACAACAAACACAATTGCATTTTAGCAGTGTCAATTTGAATGCACATAGATACCTTGACGAGATCCTGAGGCCCATTGTCGTGGCATTCATCCGCCGCCATCACCTTATGTTTCAGCATAACGCACAGCCCCATGTCGCAAGGATCTGTACACAATTCCTGGAAGCTGAAAATGTCCCAGTTCTTCCATGGCCTACATACTCACCAGACATGTTAAGTTAATATTTTTGTTCAGTATACATAATCACTCACTTGGAGGTGGGCACACATATGTTTGACGACCTACATGGAAGCAGACATGACAATCAGATTTTTTAAACCATTGGTTGAAACTAAGAACTGGGGATTAGAAATCCAGGGCTTAAAAACAAACGTCATTGTATGCTGATGATTCATGTTTTCTTTTAAATCCCTCCACAGCCTCAGAGGCTCTAGATACATTTTCTAACCTCTCTGGATTACAACCAAATTATGACAAATGTACTATATTACGTATTGGATCACTAATTTTTGGATCATACAATTTTTACATTACAATGTAGTTTAGTTTTTTAAATTATGAGAAAAGAATATTCCATTTTATTTGGAACGGCATGGCATGCCAGACAACATCAAACGGGCCTATTTATATAATGACTATGAATTCGGAGGACAGAAATTATTAAATATTAAAGCATTAGACCTATCACTAAAAGCTTCAGTCATACAAAAGTTATACTTAAATCCGAGCTGGTTCTCTAGCAAATTAGTAAGATTGTCTCACCCCATGTTCAAGAATGGCCTTTTTCCCTTTATTCAGATTACCTCTCACTTTCAGTTATTTGAAAAGGAAATAATCTCCCAAATATCACTATTTCTAAAACAAGCCATAGAAAGTTGGTTGCAATTTCAATTTAATCCTCCAGAAACGACAAAAACAAATAATGCAACAAATATTGTGGTTAAACTCATATACTAATTGACAACCTTATACTAAAACTACAACAAAATAATTGCAGCATTACCGCAAAAATGGAAGAGGAAAGTGGAAGGGGGAAAAAGTAAGGAACTTGTCTGTCGGCCTTGCATTAAAGAACATAATTGGTTAAAGAAAATTGTGATAAAGTATACCAGTTTCATTTAAGGACCAAAGGATTGACAGCCGTCCCATATAGATTGCAAAATAGTTGGGAAGAGATTTTTGACGTACCGATTCCATGGCATAGTGTTTATGAAAAGATGCGCAAAATGACACCAGATTCAAAACTTAGAATCTTTCAATTTTTATTATTCTATAGAATTCTTGCTACCAATAGAATGTTATTTATATGGGGGATACAATCTTCCCAGCTCTGCAGATTTTGCTGCGAAGAGACAATCATTAGATCATTTGTTTTGGTACTGTCCATTTGTAGCTTGTTTTTGGACACAGGTCCAGGAATGGCTGAAGGATTGCAATATTTACCTGGAGCTAACCCTGCAGATAGCACTACTGGGTGAACTGAAAAGTCATAGTCAATCGATCAATAATATAATAATACTTTTAGTAAAAATGTTTATTTTCAATTCACAATCTGTAGAAACAATGAGAATAGAAAGGTTCAGAACTTTTGTAAAACATCACAGTTGAAATATATATGGCAAATAGAAATCCTATATGGATGGTGTTAAGAGATAGATGGGATGTGTTAAATAGAGTTGAAGGATGGGACTAATAACAACAACTAATGTAAAGCATACCGTGTCCATAATAAGTATATAGGTTGTAGGTTGGGAGCTTTTGTGAAAGAGCACAGTTAGAAAGATATGGCATATAGAAGCAAACCGGATGGACATCATGAAAATGATCGGAGAGGTTGAGGGTAGAAGTAGTTCAGGAGAAAAAACAAAATATAATTATTGTAAAATTGACTGTGTCCATAAAATGTATATAGTATGTATAAGCTGGAAGTAGAGGCCTAAGCATTGTTGTTCACTAGTTTTACTCCAATTAGGGAAAGGGTGGTGGGGTTGGAAAGTAATAAAGGGGAATATTTAAGGAAATTAAAAGTTACAATCTGCAATATTAAAAAAAAGAACTGGGGTTAGGACTAATCATCTAAGAGTAATAATGACGCTTGAAACAAATTCAAATTCGTTTTTTTATTTTACAAAGAGATTCCAGAGCTGCATCTCCCAACCTAGAAGTTCCTGTTAGGGAGAGGAAGAGGGCATTAGGTCACATGGGTGAGAACATTACATCTGGGTGTGGCTGCAGTGGTAGAACCTGACCAATAAGAGTTTAATTTAGGCAAATGCTGAGGAGTATTTCTGTCTGTAATAAAGCCCTTTTGTGGGGAAAAACTCATTCTCATTGGCTGGGCCTGGCTGCCAAGTGGGTGGGCCTACTCATGGCTCCGCCCCTGCCCAGTCATGTGAAATCCATAGATTAGGTCCTAATGAATTTATTTCAATTGACTGATTTCCTTACGTGAACTGTGACTCATTAGAACCTTTGAAATTGTTGCACGTTGAGTTTATATTTTTGCTCAGTAAAGTAAGCATTTTGGGTATGAGAAATAGTTTTATAGCATGACATTTTTAACATTTAGTATGCTTTAAATAATCATAATAATGCCATTTAGCAGACGCTTTTATCCAAAGCGACTTAGTCATGTGTGTATACATTGTTGTGTATGGGTGGTCCCGGGAATCGAACCCACTACCCTGGCGTTACAAGCGCCGTGCTCTACCAATTGAGCAACAGAGTAAAATGCCAGGATGTCATTCATTTGGGCTTTTTATTTAGTAGAATTCGCTGCTATTGAAGAGAATGGTGTGTCTGACAACTGCTGAAGGACGCATCGTACCAAAACGAATCAACGCAATTGCGCATTAGATGACGTATTCTCAGTAGGATGAGCCTAGTTATGTTGATATGTTGCTTACTGCATTCATTTTGACTAAACAGCAGTACGTTCTACCCTAGTACCTCGTTTGTGATAATCTGCAAATCATATAAACGCAAAATATTGCTAATTTCAAAGCTGATTGTCACCAAAAAACGTTATAATTCATTAATTTAGTCTCCACCGCCTCACATCTTTGCTCCAGCCTCGAAATGACTGTGAGAATGACATCATGGGTCTTAAAAAGAGACACTTTAATTAAAGAGAAAATAAATCCCACATGGAAACAGATTGTTAACCAAAACAAGCTCAATAACAATGCATGCACAGACTCCTATTGAATATGCATTCCTCTATTGTGAATATTTTCTTAAATTTACCCAGTCTATCAAGAGATTTACCATTCAAATAAATTATTACCGTTATGTAGTTTGGTTAAAAAAAACTAATCCATACATTTAAAATGTAATGATATTGAACTCATTAGGGCTCCCAAGTGGCGCAGTGGTCTAAGGCACTGCATCTCAGCGGTCTAAGGCACTGCATCTCAGCGGTCTAAGGCACTGCATCTCAGCGGTCTAAGGCACTGCATCTCAGTGCTAGAGGCGTCACTACAGACCCCCTGGTTCGATTCCAGGCTGTATCACAATCCGGACGTGATTTGGAGTCCCATAGGGCGGCGCACAATTGGCCCAGCGTAGTCAGCCTTCGGCCGGGGTAGGCCATTTAGCAGACGCTCTAATCCAGAGCGATTTAGTGAGTGCATACATTTTTTCATACTGGCCCCCCGTGGGAATCGAACCCACAACCCTGGCGTTGAAAACGCCATGCTCTACCAACTGAGCTACAGGGGACCATTGTAAATAAGAAATTGTTTTCACTGACTTGCCTAGTTTAATAAAAAGGTTAAATATTGTTTCTTTATTTTTTAAACTCTACAGATCTGTCTGGATTAAGTGCCATTCTATGACTTTGGCTAACATGCCTTTTTTTTGTTGCTGTGGCGTTATTGTTTTGTATCGCTTATCGTGATACTAAACCTGGTATCGAAGTCTAAATCTTGGTATCGTGACCACATTAGGCTGAACAAGCATCTCGCTACACCCGCTATAACATCTGCTAAACACGTGTGACAAATAAAATGTGATTTGAACACAGCCCAGCAGAGACAGAGCCTGTATTTACTTTGACACCCTATTCCCTATTTAGTGCACTACTTTTGACTAGGGCCCTATGGAGCTCTGGTCAAAAGTAGTGCACTATACAGGGAATAGGGTGCCATTTGGGACGCTCTGACGCACACAGAGCCCGTACTTACTTTGACACGATGCTGTCGGTCTTAGCCAGCCTCAGGAGGGAGTCGTCAGCCTCACCCTGAAGGCCGGGGATAGCGGTTTGTTAGATAGTTCCCCTTTTATACACACACACACACAGACTCACCTCACATTGTTAACACCGTCACACAGAAAATAATGCACACTATCAAATGGTGACTTGTGTGATAAATGTGCGAGTGACTTCCTCTCCTGAATTAAAAGGATGTCATCTGAACAATCTAGACTTTGGATAAGGGAGGTAGTGCAGTCTCAATATACAGTGCATTCAGAAAGTATTCAGACCCCTTGACTTTTTCCACATTTTGTTACGTTACAGCCTTATTCTAAAATTGATTAAATTGCTTTCCCCTCCCTCATCAATCTAGACACAATAATGACAAAGCAAAAACAGGTTTTTAGATTTTTTTTGCACATTTTATTAAAAATTAAAAACTGAAATATCACATTTACACAAGAATTCAGACCCTTTACTCAGTACTTTGTTGAAGCACCGTCGGCAGCGATTACAGCCTCGAGTCTTCTTGGGTTTGACGCTACAAGCTTGGCACACCTGTATTTGGGGAGTTTCTCCCATTCTTCTCTGCAGATCCTCTCAAGCTCTGTCAGGTTGGATGGGGAGCGTCGCTGCACAGCTATTTTCAGGTCTCTCCAGAGATGTTCGATCGGGTTCAAGTCCGGGCTCTGGCTGGGCCACTCAAGAATATTCAGAGACTTGTCCCGAAGCCACTCCTGCGTTGTCTTGGCTGTGTGCTTAGGGTCGTTGTCCTGTTGGAAGGTGAACCTTCACCCCAGTCTGAGGTCCTGAGAGCTCTGGAGCAGGTTTTCATCAAGGATCTCTCTGTACTTTGCTCCGTTCATCTTTCCCTCGATCCTGACTAGTCTCCCAGTCCCCGCCACTGAAAAACATCCCCACAGCATGATGCTGCCACCACCATGCTTCACCATAGGGATGGTGCCAGGTTTCCTCCAGACGCGACGCTTGGCATTCAGGCCAAAGAGTTCAATTTTGGTTTCATCAGACCAGAGAATCTTGTTTCTCCTGGTCTGAGAGTCCTTTTACTGAGGAGTGGCTTCCGTCTGGCCACTAGCATAAAGACCTGATTGGTGGAATGCTGCAGAGATGGTTGTCCTTCTGGAAGGTTCTCCCATCTACACAGAAGAACTCTGTGACCATCGGGTTCTTGGTCACCTCCCTGACCAAGGCCCTTCTCCCCAGATTGCTCAGTTTGGTCGGGCAGCCAGCTCTAGGAAGATTCTTGGTGGTTCCAAACTTCTTCCATTTAAGAATGATTGAGGCCACTGTGTTCTTGGGGACCTTCAATACTGCAGACATGTTTTGGTACCCTTCCCCAGATCTGTGCGTCAACAAATATTTCTGAGCTCTATGGACAATTCCCTCGACCTCATTGCTTGGTTTTTGCTCTGACATGCACTGTCAACTGTGGGACCTTGTACAGACAGGTGTGTGCCAAATCAACTGAATTTACCACAGGTGGACTCCAATCAAGTTGTAGAAACATCTCAAGGATGATCAATGGAAACAGGATGCACCGGAGCTCAATTTCGAGTCTCATAGCAAAGGGTCTGAATCCTTATGTAAATAAGGTATTTCTGTTCTTTATTTTTAATAAACTTGCAAAAATGTCTAAACCTGTTTTCGCTTCGTCATGATGGGGCATTGTGTGTAGATTGAGAGAAATTAATTGAATCCATTTTTAGAATAAGGCTGTAACGTAACAAAACGTGGAAAAAGTCAATGGGTCTGAAAACTTTCCAAAGGCACTGTATGTCCCTGGATGATAAAAGATAGTTGTTGCCAGTGGGGAGTGAGGTTTACCTATAACAACCTTGCTATGGAGGACACAGCAGAGCCTAAAACCAAGCCTTGCTGACAACGGCCTGCAACATCGCCTTGTGTATGGTTGCAAAATTCCGGTAACTTTTCCCAGTAATCCTGGTTGGAGGACTCAGAAAATCCAGACTCCTCCAACCAGGATTTATGCAACACCGAGGAATTTAGGTAAAATTACACCGGAAAATGTGCAACCCTCGTGAAGAAGAGAAACCTACCATTCTACGGATGGCACCGCAGATAGCGTAGGTCTTGAACTGGCCATTGAAGCGACCGCTTGCCTTGTCGACCTGCAATAAGGAGACGGAATTAGTACAATGAGGGTATCATGCCAAATAGTGTCCCCCCCTGCGTCACAATGGGATTCACATTTTAGTCATTTAGCAGACACTCTTATCCAGAGCGACTTAGTGAGTGCATACATTTTCACACTGGGCCCCCCCGTGGGAAACGAACCCACAACCCTGGCGTTGCAAACGCCATGCTCTACCAACTGAGCTACAGGGGATTCAAGAAGCTATTAGCTTCCGTCGCTAGAACACGCCAAATTCTGCCCCGGCTACGTAATGAATAAAAATAAAGATGGCGTTCGTTGCTATGCTGGTTGTTATGTTCTGAGGCGTGCAGAGAGAGAGAAGCGTGTGCAGTCAGAAATCAGGCGAAAATGCGATCATTGTTACTGTTTATTTACGCTCTGTTTTAGCTTTAAAATATCACCGATTATTGGTGGATAAAGTCCTACACCTGATCCATGGTTGGTCATCGATGTTGACTTGCAAACCTTGATTTATCTAGCATGAGCATGCTGCAAGCCAGCATGGATACGGCAAACACTACTGTGAAGTAAGACCACTTTTTTTCCCCCAAATCTCTTTAGCTAGCTAGGCTTTGTTTCCTATTGTACTATTTGTGTTTGTAGAAATTCAGTTGATTTTTTAAATAGCTCTCTCTTATACTAAGTAGCATAGGGCAAGTAGTATGACAAAATCAGCTGTAAAAAAATGTATGGGGAAAAAGGTGAACTCCATTAATACATCTTCTGGTCAACATGAGTGATCTGATTTGTACCTGGGTCTACCATTAGAGAGGATGTTTCAGGCGTATACCAGTGAAACGCATAATGGGAAGGACCTGTATTAGTAGATAACAGGAAACCCTGTTGCGGTGAGGTTATTTTAGTGGTGCTTTAGTTGAAGCTCTTTTCTATGTAGTAACACGGTTACAGTGAGGCCTTTATAGTTTAATGTAAGTGTTGTCATAATGTCATTGCATTTCTATGCATGTTATGCTGACATAACTTTAGAACAAAGTTGACTACAAATGCAAAGTTGCCATTGTCTTTGCAATTGATACAAACAAGCGACGTTTAAAAAAAATATATGCCTCAAATGAAAACCAAGACGGCATTAAAATATCAGTATTGACAGGGATGCTAACTGGTGAGGGCCCCAAAAAAGGTGACAATGTTCCTACGGAAACACGATCAATCTGTGTAAACTGCAACAAAATGTGCCTATTTTCAGAACGAGGTTGTCACAAAACCAACATCTTACTAACGATGTTATACCAGGCCAAGTATCACGATACCGAGTAGTATTTCTATAAGTTCTGCACGTACGTTGCACAAAAACCCGTACCTAATATTCACACCTCTACTCTACACAACACATTTCATTTAACTTCATACAGTAAAATAGAAACGGCTACTGTAGACAATAGCTAATTTGCTCATTTCCCAAAGGCCTACCTGTGATTGGGCAAGAGGAATGTAGTAATAATGATCAGCATTTGCATTGTGGCAGTAAGGAAAATATGAAACCATCTGTAGCCTACTCTTCAGACAACTTTACACCTCTCTTTCTCTCTATAATATATAATATTATTTTTTATGTATAATAAAAACAGTTACATTGCAAGAGGACTGTAGTAAGGAATACACATGCATAATGATCTGCATTTTTATTGTGGCAGTGAAAATGCAAAACCCATTGGGAGAAAGCCAGAGGACACGAGGAGTATGCAATTGAGATTCTCCCAGGGAGAAGATCTGTCCGCGCCTCTTTTATAGCTCAATGGGGGGGTATACACTGCGTCTGCGCACTGTCAGGACCCCCTCACCCCATTATTTTTTACGGATCTACACGATTCACGTGGATGACCTATTTTGAGACCCAAATGGCGAATATCAATGGAAAGTGAAAAGTTTGCATCGCTGTATTGAAATACATTTCATGTTCAATAAATTGAGTTATATTTTGCTGCTTGTCTAATATTGGCTGAATACATTTCATGATGTGTAGCCTAACATGTGCACCAAATCAGCGATTTTAGTTCCATTTTTATTGGGTGAGCATTACAATAAGACGCCTCAGTATGTGCAGTCATAGGTGGTAATCCAGTGTTTCCCAAACTCGGTCCTCGTTTCGGTTTTTGCCCTAACACTACACAGCTGATTCAAACTATCACAGCTTGATGATTAGTTGAATCAGCTGTTGCTACGGCAACATCCCAAAACGTGCACCCCTTGGGCTCCAGAGGACCATGTTTGGGAAACCCTGTGGTCATCTTTCTATAGGAGCTGATCCGTCGTCGGTATTGTGAAATTATAATGTTACGGTAAGATGTGTTGAGAAAGCTGATCCGAGAGCAGAGCTGCCTTTTCTTTCGATCCCATCAGTTTCGACGCGCTCTAACAAACGCGCTTAGCGACGGTTCTCTCTGTGTGCCGTTTTGGGAAAATGCATCGTTAAAAAACACTGGTACACCTAACTTCCATCGCTATAGGTGAAACCGGGCCCAGATCAACGAAGACAACTGGGTGCGTTTCAGTCGAGGCTGCTGAGGGGAGGACGGCTCATAAATGGCCGGAACCCGAGCAAATGGAATGGCATCAAACACCTGGAAGCAATGCGTTTGATATTTGGATACCATTCCACCGAATCCGCTCCAGTCATTACCAAGAGCCTGTCCACCCCCAATTAAGGTTCCACCAACTGTCCTGTGGCTCAGATGGACACAATATCCCCCCCGTGTAGTGCACTAATTTTGTCCTAGTAGTGCACTACACAGGAAATAGGGTTCCATTTGAGACAAAGACACTAAAGTACATTATGAAATTTTGCTGATGCGTCCAAGGTCCAGAGTTCTGTAGCTACTGCCATTTAGTTATTACCTCAGCAATGTTGATCTGGATGGAGGCATGGTCCTTGGCTCCGATGATTCTGTTGCTTGCAGAGCTGAAAGACACAGGGGTCACAGCAAGTTGCATATATAATCAGAATTACAGGACCTCTAGCTAATGTTATTGAAAGCTTTCATCAACACAAATTAAAATTATGTATCTAGCCATTTCACAAACTAAGTTTGCTCGTTATCGTAGGCCCATTTAGCTACCTAGCTAGTTACAGGTGCGGCGCTACGGGGTACTCACCATTTACGCGGGACGTACAGGTCCACGAATTCACCGGCATCGTTCTGCATTCTGGTTTTGGGTGATGATCGGTCACTCGATCTGTGAGTAGCAGAGAAAAAAATATTAGCTATTGATCCGCTAGCTTGCTCCACATGGAAGTTCAGTACCCTGCCCTGAACTTCAGTCACGGTCACTAGCTGCGCTACCACCCGGTTACTCTACCCTGCACCTTAGCGGCTGCTGCCCTATGTACATAGTCATGGAACACTGGTCACTTTAATGTATACATAGCGTTTTACCCACTTCATATGTAAATACTGTATTCTATTCAAGGCCTATGCTATTTAAACATTGTTGTACATATACCATTCTTCAGATATACTACATATTCTAACCATATTGTCTATAGATCCATCACATATATATTTATACGCCGGACTCCTAATATGTCTTAATTCCATTATTTTACTTTTTAGATTCGTGTGTATTGTTAGACATTACTGCACTGTTGGAGCTAGGAACACAAACATTTCGATACACCCGCAATAACATCTGCTAAATGTGTAACGTTACGCGACATACAATTTGATTTACTAGCTAACAGACGTCAATTAGCTAGCTAGCTTAACTTGTTAACGTGCTAGATAGTTAGCCAAGCATGGCAACGTTAGGTAGGGAAAAATAACAATGCGCTTATTATGGTCAGAATTCAATACACAATCATGTTTTTATCAAACTGTCTCTGGTGGAGGGGAGACGTTCATAAGCAAATACGAAGCCATGTGAACATTTGCCTTGACGCCGAAGTCTCCGGCATGTGGCAGGCACAACCGTAGCATGCCGACAATTTTTACCATAAAATGTGCCAAAATTACGACAACATTCAAAATCAACAAAGCACTACCGTTAGCGGAGCTGCTTCGCAATATATTATTTCACTAAAGTGACAGCTATGGTTGATGAAAATAGAGTATTTTCGTATTTTTACAACAGAGAAAATCTCACTCACCTTTTATCACAAATGGCTGACAGGAAAGAGAGCGCGTCGCTACCGGATGTTACATTTCTACGACCCGTGTCGCAAGTAATTACTTCCGTATGGAAATATTAAAAACCAAAATGTGGCTTTTGTGCAAATATTGTGTAATAAAAAAATGGAATGGAATACAATGATCCACAAACCACGTTATGCGAGTAAAGTCATACCATATATAACAAAATCCCAACAGCTGTAATGGTAAAATGTTATAAATGCCGACAGATAATTTGTTCGTTTGACATGGTGGGATCTTTTGATCTGTCCGTTTCCCTAGCTAATTCGCTACTTTTACAGGCTTCAATGTCATGGTGCACAGTCAGTACACGACACTATGCTCATCATGTCTTAGCAGGATCAGATGGTGACAGGGGGTCCCAGCAGGGTCAGACAGCCAGGGAAGACCAGTCGACGAATTTTGCAGTATATTTTAACAATCAGTGAATGGATACAAAGTCCCATCTTGAGTTGATGGGTAGGCTACAGTCTGGCATCTGGGAATAATGGTCATTTCAATTATTGAACCATTGATTCTATTCTTGGATAATATAATGTATAAATGTACACCAAGGTAATTATTTGTTATGCCTCGTGAGCAGGAGCAGATGGTGACAGGGGTCTCAGCAGGGTCAGGCAGCCAGGGAAGACCAGTCTGTGACGGCACAGAGGTGAACATTATTCTCTCAGTGCAGCAAACACTGGACAAGCAAGAAGCTTCAAAGATTGAAACTATTTTAAGGCAGTCTGATAAAGCTCTTGTAGTGTATGAAGAATTATGACTTTGCTAATGTTTTCAAGTGGAACCTGAGAAGATGTTTATTCAGTTTTAGAGGGATCCGTTTTAGAGTGACACCCCATAGAACAGAGGAAGTCTGTTGGGTGGAGACAGGTGATTGGTCAGTATGGGAAACCACCCATATCCTGGTAAAGATTATATAAGTACTGGGTAGAGACAAAGAAGAGCAGAACAGACATATTATTTTGGGACACTGTTCTCCAGATGCTGCAGACGTCTGTAAATTTATGCTGAAATCTTGTGATATAAATAAAACTTATAATCAAAGTACAGTATAAGCGGACTCCTTGGTTTCACAGCATAATTAGCAACGTTAACTCGACACTACACTCTAAAGTTGATTTCCAAACTTGTATCAAGGATTGATAGCGGCTTTTCCCGATGACACAAAACATGTAAATCAAAAATGTGAGGAAGACCTGGGAGACGCTATTGATGATGATGAATGGATACAGATATGTTTGAATGCCCAGTCATGTTCATATAATCTCAGACATAAATTACAGCAGTTTAAGACCATCCATAGAATGTACTATATGCCAGTTAAACTGAATATCATGCATTCAGAAATGTCATTCTTCTGCTGGAGGTGTAAAACACAAAAGGGGACATATTGTCCATTACCAACCTTCCAATTAATGGCAATGCATTTCTTAGCCGCTATAAATGCTAAGTTACACAGTTTCTTTTGATAACAGTGTGCAGTATCAACATTTCCAAGCAAACAAAAACAGGGAGAATCTGTAGACATTCTGAGATAAAATAACATACTCTTTGCCAGAATTCAGCCAGCCTTCACAAGACCATAGCATATCACTTAAACATATTTAATAATGGTCTCTTACCTAGCTTGATGACTGGGGGCATTTTTTCGTACTTTTTGTTTTTCTAAATAGAGACGGCTAGAAGGGCCATGGGTCATATTAGATGGTGTAGAAATTCAGGAAATTAGCATTAGATGCCCCCAGAAATGGGAGGACCCTCAGACCCCCCACCAAGTTATGTCCCCCCCACTTCTAAAACCAAAGTTGCACCCCTGCCACCTGGTATATAGGTCCTGGATGGCAGGGAGCTCAGCCCCAGTGATGTACTGGGCCGTACGCACTTACCATCTGTAACGCCTTGCGGTCGGATGCCAAGCAGTTGCCATACCAAGCGGTGATGCAACCAGTCAAGATGCTCTCAAGTCAAGATGCTCTCAATGGTGGATCTGAGGGCCCATGCCAAATCTTTTCAGCCTCCTGATAGGGAAGAGGTGTTGTCGTGCCCTCTTCACGACTGTGTTGGTGTGTGTGGACCATGATAGATCCTTAGTGATGTTGACACTGAGGAACTTAAAGCTCTCGACCCGCTCCACTACAGCCCTGTCGATGTGAATGAGGGCGTGCTCAGCCCTTCGTTTCCTGTAGTCCACAATCAGCTCCTTTGTCTTGCTGACGTTGAGGGAGAGGTTGTTGTCCTGGTCTCATCATTGACGGTGGTAGGTGTCGTTGGCAAAATCGCAGTGGTCTAGCTGTGCCACTAGAGATCCTGGTTCGAATCCAGGCTCTGTCGTAGCCGGCCGCGACCGGGAGACCCATGGGGCGGCGCACAATTGGCCCAGCGTCGTCCAGTGTAGGGGGGGGGGAATGGCCGGCAGGGATGTAGCTCAGTTGGTAGAGCATGGCGTTTGCAACGCCAGGGTTGTGGGTTCGATAATGTATGCACTCACTAACTGTAAGTCCCTCTGGATAAGAGCGTCTGCTAAATCACTAAAATGTAATGTAAATGTAAGAAATGCATGTCGGTGTTGTAGCATGGCGCCGGAATATCTCTTTCTCTCTCTGGGGCCTTAGCTTCTCTTTCTTTATATACGGTGCATTCGGAAACTATTCAGACCCCTTGACTTTTCCCACTTTTTGTTACGTTAAAGCCTTATTATATATTTGATTAAATCACCCCCCCCCCCCCACCCATCAATCTACACACAATACCCCATAATGACAAAGCAAAAACAGGTTTTTATAAATTTTTGCTAATTTATAAAAAACAAAAAACGGAAATATTGCATTTACATAAGTATTCGGAAAGTATTCAGACCCCTTGACTTTTTCCACATTTTGTTACATTACAGCCATATTCTAAAATTGATTAAATTGAAAAAAGAATCCTCATCAATCTACACACAATAATGGCAAATCAAAAACAGGTTTTTAGATTTTTTTGCACATTTATTAAAAATACAAAACTGAAATATCACATTTACACAAGAATTCAGACCCTTTACTCAGTACATTTGGCAGCAAATACAGCATCAATTATTCTTGGGTATGACACTACAAGCTTGGCACACCTGAATTTGGGGAGTTTCTCCCATTCTTCTCTGCAGATCCTCTCCAGCTCTATCAGGTTGGATGTGGAGTGTTGCTGCACAGCTATTTTCAGGTCTCTCCAGAGATGTTCGATCGGGTTCAAGTCCGGGCTCTGGCTGGGCCACTCAAGGACATTCAGAGACTTGTCCCGAAGCCAAAACAAAAAAATAGGCTATAAAGTTTTGCATATCATACCCATCGAAACACAATAAATATTTTTGTAATTTGTTATAGGCTGTTTTTAAGGACACGTAAATGTGGCTCATTTGGCCAATACCCCTTGTTTATGGCCCCAGGTTGGATCAGAATGCATATGGATGTCCGTAAAATCTTCTCAAATGTCCGGTAAATTAAAATGTTCCTAGTCACGTTGTCCAGCACCAAATTTTCCTTACGGAAACCCTGGCACACACACTGACAAAGATTTTCTGGCAGACACTGCAATACGTTTCTGAGTGACAGAGTGAGGGGTTTGCATAGGCGCTTCGTTGCATTTTTTTTGTGGGAAAGAAATGCACATAAAATAGCGTTATTAGCCAGTTCCATGATTTTAAAATAACGGTTCTGTTCCGGAACAGTATAGATGACGTTCCTTTGCGGTTTTTCTGTTCTGTTCCCTGAACCGGTTCCAACCCCTGGTGATCACACAGTTGTCCGGAACAGCTGGTGCTCTCATGGTTCAGTGTTGCTTGCCTCGAAGCCAGCATAGAAGGCATTTAGCTCATCTGGTAGGCTAGCTTCACTGGGCAGCTCGTGAATGGGTTTCCTTTTGTAATCCGTGATGGTTTTGCAATCCCAGCCACATCCGTCAAACTTTTATGCTCCTTTCCAATAAATATTGAGGGTCTTATTCTGTGACATGATGATCGATGCTTGACTGCCTTATCCATAACAATCTCTTCATTTAGCTTACCCTGTATCTGCAGAGCTGTTGGCTAGAGCGCACGTGCCAAGATCAGAGTAGGCACATTTGCTGTTTAACACAACAGTTTTTGTGGAGTTGAAAATGCAATGGAAACACATTGAACTTTTGATTTTTATTCGGTACATGAAAACTTAAGCTAAAAAGTACATTTTGTGTGCACTACGTCATCACGCATTTTTATCTGCAACAAGTCAGTTTGGTGGAAACACACCACTGGTGGGAAAATGAGCATATTTTCTTATTGAGGATTTTTGAATATTTGCATTAAAATCTGTCGCCAATTGGATGGAAACCTAGCTACTGAGAGCAACTGGCTGTCTTTTGCCTGCAGATAATCCCAGATAGAATTATATAATGGTAACATTTAATATGCAAGAATCATGCTCCAACCAGCTGAGGAGGTCGAGTAAATCAAGATGACTATACACTGAGTGTACAAAACATTAGGAACACCTTCTCTTTCCATGACACGGGAAAGGAAAGGGGGATACCTAGTCAGTTGTACAACTGAATGCATTCAACTGAAATGTGTCTTCTGCATTTAACCCAACCCCTCTGCCTTAATGGACTTCCACACATAGACTGACCAGGTGAATCCAGGTGAAAGCTATGACCCCTTATTGATGTCACTTGTTAAATCCACTTCAATCATAGTGTTTTTTTGAAAACAAACAAACAAAAAACTGAAAAGTAGTGCACTGGGCCTTTACTAGTATTAGCAGACCAGTATAGACGTCTGTAGCGCGGGCAAATGTTTTTTGGCGCATCTCAGCTTTGGCAAAAAAAGGTTGTATAATCAAGAACAGTATCTTGCAGGATTCAATAGTTGGAATTGTAGGAGTTGTTGCCCTGTCCCTTTCTGTAAGAGTTGTTGCCCTGTCCCTTTCTGTAAGAGTTGTTGCCCTGTCCCTTTCTGTAAGAGTTGTTTCCCTGTCCCTTTCTCTGCGATCGTCATTCTAATAAATCCAGAAAGAACAAAAGCCTGTCCTCCAAACATTTACATCAAAAGGTGCAAAGTTATGGGCAAAGACACAAAACATCCAAAACATCAAATAAAATATTTTTCTTTATCAAATAACATGGACAACAACCATTTTTTTCTGCAGTATTAATTTACCATCCTTTCAAACCACTTAATGTAAATGTACGTCACTGTATTGTAAATAGGCTGGTCATCTAGGTTTGTACCTGTAGACTTTCCATCATCATGAAGAAAAACAATGCACAATACAGTAATTGAGTACATTGAGACATCCAGTGGTTTGTGATGATGTGGCTCAATTGTTAGAGCATTGCACTCACTACTGTAAATTGCTCTGGATAAGAGCGTCTACTAAAATGGAAAAGGAATGAAGAGACCATTTCAGTTTTCACATAGAAAGAAGTTGCGTTTGCAAAGTATTTCAAGATACCTAGCAGAAATACTGCACCAGATCTTCTCTTTCACACAGAGTTATTCTCTTTCACACAGAGTTATTCTCTTTCACACAGGTGCAGCCTACATTAACCCTGCAAGGACACTTACAAGTAACAATCTTATTAAATCCACATGGCATTCTGTGAATTACATCAATCTCATACTGAATCGGCACTGCCTTCAGCCCCTCGTCCATACAACGCAAGCAGGTGGCGTTCATGATGTGTTGTGGTGTCCTGGTATCGTTCTTGTTAATTCTTAAAGAGAAGAAATGAAAGATTAGGGAAAAAGCTACCACAAGAAATATCAACAACTGCTGCCGCTACTCCTCCTGCTGCTACTACTACTACTACTACTACTACTACCACCACTACTACTACTACTGCTACTACTGCTACTACTACTACTGCTACTGCTACTACTACTACTACTACTACTACTGCTACTACTACTACTACTACTGCTACTGCTACTACTACTACTATTACCACTGCTACTACTACTACTACTACCACTACTACTACTGCTACTACTACTACTACTACTACCACTACTACTACTACTACTACCACTACTACTACTACTACTACCACTACTACTACTACTACTGCTGATGCTACTACTACTACTACTACTACTACTACTACTACTACTAGTACTACTACTACTAGTACTACTAGTACTGCTACTACTACTACTACTACTGCTACTACTACTACTGCTACTACTACTACTACTACTACCACTACTACTACTACTGCTGATGCTACTGCTACTGCTACTACTACTAGTACTACTACTGCTACTACTACTAGTACTACTAGTACTGCTACTACTACTACTACTACTACTACTAGTACTACTAGTACTGCTACTACTACTACTACTACTTCTACTACTACTACTACTACTACTACTACCACTACTACTACTACTGCTGATGCTACTACTACTACTACTAGTACTACTAGTACTGCTACTACTACTACTACTACTACTACTACTACTACTACTACTACTACTACTAGTACTACTACTACTACTACTACTACTACTACTACTACTACTACTACTACTACCACTACTACTACTACTGCTGATGCTACTACTACTACTACTACTAGTACTACTACTACTAGTACTACTACTACTAGTACTACTACTACTAGTACTACTAGTACTGCTACTACTACTACTAGTACTACTAGTACTACTACTACTACTACTACCACTACTACTACTACTGCTGATGCTACTACTACTACTAGTACTACTAGTACTGCTACTACTACTACTACTACTACTACTAGTACTACTAGTACTACTAGTACTGCTACTACTACTACTACTACTACTACTACTACTAGTACTGCTACTACTACTACTACTACTACTACTACTACTACTACTAGTAGTAATACTAGTACTGCTACTACTACTACTAGTACTACTAGTACTGCTACTGCTACTACTACTACTACTACTACTACTACTACTACTACTAGTACTGCTACTACTACTAAACACAACATTAACACAGCCTAATGATCACTACCTGCTGGGGAGAAATCCCCAGTACTGAACCACACAGTGACACAGTACTGAACCACACAGTACTGAACCACACAGTGACACAGTACTGAACCACACAGTACTGAACCACACAGTGACACAGTACTGAACCACACAGTACTGAACCACACAGTGACACAGTACTGAACCACAGTGACACTACTGAACCACACAGTACTGAACCACAGTGATAGTACTGAACCACAGTGACACAGTACTGAACCACAGTGACACAGTACTGAACCACACAGTACTGAACGACACAGTGACACAGTACTGAACCACAGTGACACTACTGAACCACACAGTACTGAACCACAGTGATAGTACTGAACCACAGTGACACAGTAATGAACCACACACTGACACACTACTGACGCGTCTTGGCCACTCATCTCTGCCTTGGCAAAGTGTTCTTGTCTAACCACAACGTAATTTGGAGCGTGTACCACCCTGCTTTCAAGTCAATTCGCTAATTATTCATGCAGCTGACATGCGGTAATGTTAATTAATAGTGTAATAGCCTTTAGTTCTTGGCATTTTGTGTTAGTTATTGTGATAGGCTCACGTTTTAGTGGTACAGCGTACCCCCACTATTTATTTTGCCGGGACACCGGACCGGCTTACTTTCACCCCTGTTCACAAGTAATGCTGGTGTGTTGCAATGCTGATTCTCTTGCTGTTGCATGCAGGGTCGTTTTTATACTATGGTAGAAGAATAGTGACCATTGTTTCAGCAACGGGCTGGTCACATGAACAACAGGCTGGTCACATGAACAACAGGCTGGTCACATGAACAACAGGCTGGTCACATGAACAACAGGCTGGCCACAAACCACTGCCTTGCTGCCAAGGATATAAAATGTACAGCCACAGGGCTCTCCTTCCTTCCCTCCCTCTTTCTTTCTCCCTCCCGATTTATGAGTCCTCAAGGTCTAGTCATGCTACCCGGATGGATATAACCCATTTAACATTCAATACACCCTACATCCTTTGCCAGACTATCTTTCACCCCCATCACCTCCAGCTCATCAGATGACTGGGGTGGCATCCCAAATGGTACCCTATTCCCTAACCCTATCTGTTTAAAAGTAGTGCACTATAAAGGGAATAGGGTGCCATTTGGGACGCGGCCTGTAAGCTCCACATCCACGGTTGTGGGTTCGATTCCCACGGGGGGCCAGTATGAAAAAAATAAAATGTATGCACTCACTAACTGTAAGTCGCTCTGGATAAGAGCGTCTGCTAAATGACTAAAATGTAAATGTAATAACATTCACTCTCCTTTCTCTGTATTGATCAACAACAGCCAGTTCTAGATCCGTAATTGGATTTTCAGAGACATTAATGCATTCAGGAACCCTGGCTGTATGTAGAATGTACTGCATAATGTAATGATGTATCATTATAAGAGTGGGCTTCTCTATTGCTGTAGCTCAATTGGTAGAGCATGGCGCTTGTAACGCCAGGGTAGTGGGTTCGATCCCCGGGACCACCCATACGTAAAAATGTATGCACACATGACTGTAAGTCGCTTTGGATAAAAGCGTCTGCTAAATGGCATATTATTATTATTATTATTACTACTGCTGTTACTGCTACTACTGCTGTTACTACTGCTACTGCTACTGCTACTACTACTGCTACTGCTACTGCTACTGCTACTGCTACTGCTGCTACTACTACTGCTACTACTACTACTACTAGTACTACTACTGCTACTGCTACTACTACTAGTACTACTACTGCTACTGCTACTACTACTACTACTACTACTAGTACTACTAGTACTGCTACTACTACTACTACTACTACTACTACTACTAGTACTACTAGTACTACTACTACTACTAGTACTACTACTACTACTACTACTGCTGCTACTGCTGCTACTACTACTACTACTACTACTACTACTAGTGCTACTACTACTACTACTACTACTACTACTACTACTACTACTACTACTACTACTACTACTACTACTACTAGTGCTGCTGCTGTTGCTATTACTAACCTATATTCTACCTTTTGGGGGGGGGGGCGTTGGTATTGCAATTCTTATGGGGGGGTCCTGATTTGCTATTGGGGTGCCCAGCCCGCATAGCTCCCTTGTGATTCGAACCCTGGTCTATAGGCTACTCACGTGTAATTCCAGCGGGCCAGTGAGATACTCCCAAGCTCAACGGTTTGGTGGAGAACCTTCGGTAGATTCAGTACCGTTCCGTTGTGCTTCTGCCACACTGTGCAACTTTGACTGGCAGTACAGCATTGGTATGGAGATCTTCTACCCAGAGCGTGCCTCACCAGACAGCACAGCAGCGAAGCCTAAATCCACAAGAACAAGGCAACATGGTCAGATCCAGAAACGGACTGGTTCTGGTCCATCTGTAGGCCAATGGACTGGTCTAAATTGGGGGGGGGGGGGATTTTGTGCAGAATTGAAGGTTTTTGCTGCACAGAACGAGCACCACTAGGACACACCAGCAGAAAACCCAGAATTCATAAAAAAAATACAACATTGTCACATCCTCCCTAAACACAGGTTGGCACCCTTTTCCATACTCTGCGTACAACTTTTGATCAGGACCAATAGGACTTGCATTTGGGACACACACATACTGTGCATTGACACCTACACAGACTACTCATTATTGTACACAACACATTCACACTGTAGGTGATTTACAATCGTATTATCGCATTGGAGTTGACTGGAATTTAGTAATCACTTTGTAATTGCATAGTAGTAGACCTAATTGGTTTAAAGGGTTTGATTTGTTATCAATAAATAGCAATGATTGAATAATAGTAGGTCAACCCAATAGGTAAACACAGTGCATCACTAGTGTGATTGCAGTGTTATTACACGGCTATGTGATGAACTGTGTAAAGTGTAACTTTCACCAATAGTTGTAATCTGCATCACACAGTGTCAATCTGAATGTCAGGGAGAAACCCATTCATTCAAAGCCTAATTTCCTAGTGCACTCACCAGCAAGGTCACGGTGAATTTCATGTTGAGGCTACAAGCAGTGTCTTCTGAGTCTTTCTGAAGCAGTGAAAAGTGTTGGTCCAGATACTACTACTACTACTACTACTGCTACTACTACTACTACTACTACTACTACTACTGCTACTACTACTACTACTACTACTACTGCTGCTACTACTACTACTACTACTACTACTGCTGCTGCTACTACCTTGGAGCTCAGAGTAAGACAGGTCTCTTGCACCTGAAAATGTGTCCCTGACTAGGCTGTCAAGTTGCTAATAAGCAGCCAATGTGACGTCAGCAGGACTAGTTCCACATGTTTTGCCCCCTGATCTGCTGTCTGTAACCACAACATATTTGGATCATAAAGTAGATAATACGTCATACATAAATCCAACTTCAGTCAGATTTGAGACAGGTCAGTGCAGGCGGATGCACTGCGCTATTTGACTAGTAAAGATCTATAAAACGCTGAAACGCCGTTAAAGTCTTTAAGCCCTTTATGAAAGGGGGTTGGTGTTTGTTGTCCTCACTTGGTAAGCGTCATTCAATATGAAATAAAACAAAAGGAGGAACTTTACTTATTTCATCAAATAACATTAAATAGTTGTTAACCCCATTCGCTCACCAGCCTTACAACCAGGAAGGGGTACTCGCCAGGTGACCCCTAGGTGACCCCTATCCCCATTTCCTATTTTGATCTCTATTGCTCCTCAAGCAAGGTGGAGACCGATTACATCACATCTGACCATCAGACCAACTCTTTAGTGTGTGTACTTTACTGTATTTATACTTGGGGTATCGCTTTTCAACAGGAAAAGTTTTTAAAAATATCACTAGAGGAGGTTTTTAATACAATACAATGTCATCTTTATTGATCTATTGTACATAGACAACAGAAGTGTGTTACTGTGTACTGGAATTCCCTGGTTCCGGCTCATCTACATCCTCTCTCTAACTCTCCACTTTGTTTGTTTACAGAACGTGCGGGATTCCACATGTGGGAGGTGTTCCATGGAAAGAGTGATAACTCCCAACCCTCGATTTTCATGTGGGCTGTGAGCAATGACTCCACAATGTAACTGAGCTGACATTTTAGACTGTTTCATCCCAACTTGGGAATGCCACCTGGATGACACATAGAGTGAGGGGAAAAGCTGTATTTGATCCCCTGCTGATTTTGTACGTTTGCCCACTGACAAAGAAAATGATCTGTCAATAATTTGAATGGTAGGTTTATTTGAACAGTGAGAGACAGAATAACAACAAAAAAATCCATGTAAAAAATGTTATAAATTGATTTGCATTTTAATGAGGGGAAAAAAGTATTTGACCCCTCTGCAAAACATGACTCAGTACTTGGTGGCAAAACCCTTGTTGGCAATCACAGAGGTCAGACTTTTCTTGTAGTTGGACACCAGGTTTGCACACATCTCAGGAGGGATTTTGTCCCACTCCTCTTTGCAGATCTTCTCCAAGGGGACCTTGCGGGCGCTGCAGGATTTGAGTCCTTCACGGCGTAGTGTGTTACCAATTGTTTTCTTGGTGACTATGGTCCCAGCTGCCTTGAGATAATCGACAAGATCCTCCCGTGTAGTCTGGGCTGATTCCTCACCGTTCTCATGATCATTGCAACTCCACGAGGTGAGATCTTGCATGGAGCCCCAGGCCGAGGGAGATTGACAGGTCTTTTGTGTTTCTTCCATTTGCGAATAATCGTACCAACTGTTGTCCTTTCTCACCAAGCTGCTTGGCAATGGTCTTGTAGCCCATTCCAGCCTTGTGTAGGTCTACAATCTTGTCCCTGACATCCTTGGAGAGCTCTTTGGTCTTGGCCATGGTGGAAAGTTTGGAATCTGATTTATTGATTGCTTCTGTGGACAGGTGTCTTTTATACAGGTAACAAGCTGAGATTAGGAGCACTCCCTTTAAGAGTGTGCTCCTAATCTCAGCTCGTTACCTGTATAAAAAGACACCTGGGAGCCAGAAATCTTTCTGATTGAGAGGGGGTCAAATAGTTATTTCCCTCATTAAAATGCAAATAAATTAATAACATTTTTGACATGCATTTTTCTGGATTTTTGTTGTTGTTCTGTCTCTCACTGTTCAAATAAACCTAACATTAAAATTATAGACTGATTATTTCTTTGTCAGTGGGCAAATGTACAAAATCAGCAGGGGATCAAATACTTTTTCCCTCACTGTAGCGTTGTCAAAAATACAAATACACCTCCTCTGTGTGTAAATACAAAACACCCCCCTCTGTCTAAATACAAAACACCTCCCTCTTTGTCTAAATACAAAACACCTCCCTCTCTGTCTAAATACAAAACACCTCCCTCTCTGTCTAAATACAAAACACCTCCCTCTCTGTCTAAATACAAAACACCTCCCTCTCTGTCTAAATACAAAACACCTCCCTCTTTGTCTAAATACAAAACACCTCCCTCTTTGTCTAAATACAAAACACCTCCCTCTCTGTCTAAATACAAAACACCTCCCTCTCTTTAAATACAAAACACCTCCCTCTTTGTCTAAATACAAAACACCTCCCTCTGTGTCTAAATACAAAACACCTCCCTCTCTGTCTAAATACAAAACACCTCCCTCTCTGTCTAAATACAAAACACCTCCCTCTTTGTCTAAATACAAAACACCTCCCTCTGTCTAAATACAAAACACCTCCCTCTGTCTAAATACAAAACACCTCCCTCTGTGTCTAAATACAAAACACCTCCCTCTTTGTCTAAATACAAAACACCTCCCTCTCTTTAAATACAAAACACCTCCCTCTTTGTCTAAATACAAAACACCTCCCTCTCTGTCTAAATACAAAACACCTCCCTCTCTGTCTAAATACAAAACACCTCCCTCTGTCTAAATACAAAACACCTCCCTCTCTGTCTAAATACAAAACACCTCCCTCTTTGTCTAAATACAAAACACCTCCCTCTCTTTAAATACAAAACACCTCCCTCTTTGTCTAAATACAAAACACCTCCCTCTCTGTCTAAATACAAAACACCTCCCTCTCTGTCTAAATACAAAACACCTCCCTCTCTGTCTAAATACAAAACACCTCCCTCTCTGTCTAAATACAAAACACCTCCCTCTTTGTCTAAATACAAAACACCTCCCTCTTTGTCTAAATACAAAACACCTCCCTCTTTGTCTAAATACAAAACACCTCCCTCTCTGTCTAAATACAAAACACCTCCCTCTCTTTAAATACAAAACACCTCCCTCTTTGTCTAAATACAAAACACCTCCCTCTGTGTCTAAATACAAAACACCTCCCTCTTTGTCTAAATACAAAACACCTCCCTCTGTGTCTAAATACAAAACACCTCCCTCTTTGTCTAAATACAAAACACCTCCCTCTGTCTAAATACAAAACACCTCCCTCTGTCTAAATACAAAACACCTCCCTCTGTGTCTAAATACAAAACACCTCCCTCTTTGTCTAAATACAAAACACCTCCCTCTCTTTAAATACAAAACACCTCCCTCTTTGTCTAAATACAAAACACCTCCCTCTCTGTCTAAATACAAAACACCTCCCTCTCTGTCTAAATACAAAACACCTCCCTCTGTCTAAATACAAAACACCTCCCTCTCTGTCTAAATACAAAACACCTCCCTCTTTGTCTAAATACAAAACACCTCCCTCTCTTTAAATACAAAACACCTCCCTCTTTGTCTAAATACAAAACACCTCCCTCTGTGTCTAAATACAAAACACCTCCCTCTCTGTCTAAATACAAAACACCTCCCTCTCTGTCTAAATACAAAACACCTCCCTCTCTGTCTAAATACAAAACACCTCCCTCTCTGTCTAAATACAAAACACCTCCCTCTTTGTCTAAATACAAAACACCTCCCTCTGTGTCTAAATATATAATACAGAGGTGGACACATTCATTTTCTCATGAATAAGGTCGAGCAACCTGCAAACTACTTCATTTTTTTCTGACAGAAATAACACCATTCTCCATGCACTGTAATTTGCAAATTGATAAGAGCTATTGATAAATGCTAGGTAAATGAGTAAGCCGTTTGGATTAAGGGGATTGTAAATATAAATGACAATTGTTTTAGATCTATTTTACCTTATAATTGCTGGAGACGAACGGGAAACCAGTCATATGGCAGCAAACTGAAGCATATCAACATGTCACCTTTAACACAGTTAAGTTTATAGGCTATAGGCTTCTGTAGCCGTGCACAAATGACAGTATAGGGCCAAATCTACCGTGTTGATTTGTGATTTCTAGAATGCTTTAATTATATGCCCAGACTTTTCACTGTATTTTAACAATGTGTATCATGTTAAATATTAGCCACTATCTGTAGTCACTGTCAGTTATACCCACATACATTTATAACTGTCACTTTAGTGTTAGTTCCCTTACATTATGTATCAGTCCATTACATCCTTAGTTTACCTTTCTTTCCTCTGTCACGTTCCTGTGGTTGTTCCTGAGGATCGCTAGCAATAGTGGATCATATTAGGCTAACGGATTACAAGTTGTGTAGCCCAAACATAACACTTTGTATTCCGAACAAAAAGTTAATTGCTTTGCCACATTTTTTGCAGTATTACTTTAGTGCCTTGTTGCAAACAGGATGCATGTTTTGGAATATTTTTATTCTGTACAGGCTTCCTTCTTTTCACTCTGTCATTTAGGTTAGTATTGTGGAGTAAATACAATGTTGTTGATCCATTCTCAGTTTCCTCCTATCACAGCCATTAAACTCTGTAATTGTTTTAAAGTCACCATTGGCCTCGTTGTGAAATCCCTGAGCGGTTTCCTTTCTCTCCTGCAACTTAGTTAGGAAGGACACCTGTATATTTGTAGTGACTGGGTGTATTGATACACCATTCAAAGTGTAATTAATAACTTCACCATGCTCAAAGGGATATTCAATGTCTGCTTTTTTATTTTTACCCATCTACCAATAGGTGCCCTTCTTAGCGAGGCATTCCAAAACCTCCCTGGTCTTTGTATTTGAATCTGTGTGTTTTGAAATTCACAGCTCGACTGAGGGGCCTTACACAGATAATTGTATGTGTGTGGGGTACAGAGAGGAGGTAGTCATTCAAAAATCACGTTAAACACTATTATTGCACGCAGTGAGTCCATACAACTTATTATGTGACTTGTTAAGCCACTTTTTTTACTCTTGAATGTATTTAGGCTTGCCATAACAACGGGGTTGAATACTTTTATTGACTCAAGACATTTCACCTTTCAATGTTTTATTAATTTGTAAAAGATAATAATAAAAAACATTATTCCACTTTGACATAAGGGGTATTGTGTGTAGGCCAGTCCATTTTAAATGCAGGCTGCAATACAACATTTGGAAAATGTCAAAGGGTGTGAATACTTTCGTGCAATGACAACACACCTGGTAAGGCCCGAAGAAAATAGGGGTTTGGATATTGTTATCAAAAGGACATGACTTGTGGGGTGATACATACTCTTTCCAGCAAACACAAATGAGTTGTTAGGACATCTCCTGGACGTCCTTATGACGTCTCCTGGACGTCCTTATGACGTCTCCTGGACGTCCTTATGAGGTCCCAGTTTGCTGGCCCTAGTCAAAAAAATCCTAAATGATTCCAATAGCAAAATCCTATTAGAATCCAATAAAAAATCATATCAGGACTCCAATAGGATTGGTTCCTATAGGATCCTGTAAATTAAATTCCTATAGGATAGTCCAATAGGACTGGTTAAAAAATCTGATAGGATGTTTCTATGGGTCATACTGCAAATAAATGTGCAGCCTTGAATCACTCTCATATTGCAGTGGTGTGTTGAAGAGGTTGAGAACCTCAGGGAATTACCACTGGTGTGAGTGAGTAGGCAAAGATATGGAGATTGTGCTCTGGTTAAGGCCTTCCCACACTGTACGTCAGATTCAGTCTTTTACGATTATTGAATGTCACACTGTGCGATGTGACAAAATGAAAATCTTTGATATCAACCTGGCCAGATTGTACGATTTGTTCAGTTTTGAGTCACATTCTGCGATTGGCTTGCGAGTCTACGTCAATATACGTAGGCTTCGTCAACTGCGATGTTTCAAGCGTGGCTTCAAAAGAACAACAAGCTGTTGCTATGTTGATGATTGACAGACACTGTTCCTCTTACCTCTGTGACGGTGCGCTCCTCCGACCGAAAAGCTCTCGAATTAAAAGACGCACATCACAACACGGAAACGCTATAAGGCCGAATATAAGCCCCCATAGCTCGAATGTGATATGCGCCTCCACATAATCATTGCAATTACTCAATACAAGCGTTGATATTTTGACATTCGAAGTGTGTTTGTTATTTGTAACTAACACAGGCCATTACTCGCACCAAGTTTTCATTATACGATGTGTGAATTCTATAGTCAAATAATACTGTATTTATCCATCTGCGGTCGGGAAAATAACAATGAATAGAATAGTATCAATACTATGGCTTGACAGGTTATGATAAGTAGGCAGAGTGAATGAACGGGCTGCTGCACAGTCACTATGAGAGCTCGTTCTAGTGCACCTGGTTAAATTGTGCAAAATATATATATTTTTCTTACATTTACATTTACATTTTAGTCATTTAGCAGACGCTCTTATCCAGAGCGACTTACAGTTAGTGAATACATATATATATATTTTTTCATACTGGTCCCCCGTGGGAATTGAACCCACAACCCTGGCGTTGCAAACGCCATGCTCTATCAACTGAGCTACATCCCTGCCGGCCATTCCCTCCCCCACCCTGGACAACGCTGGGCCAATTGTGCGCTGCCCCATGGGTCTCCCGGTCGCGGCCGGCTGCGACAGAGCCTGGATTCGAACCAGGATCTCTAGTGGCACTCTGTAAATGGTTAAACTAGCGCAAAATATGTGATTGTGGCAATAATTTGAGTGTGTGTAATAAACACTATCAACCCAAAATTAAAATGTTGATTTATTTTTTACATATTATACAGAAAAATATATATAAATGCAACATGCAACAATTTTCAAAGATTTTACTGAGGAAATCAGTCAATGAGGAAATCAGTCAATTAAAATAAATTCATTAGGCCCTAATCTATGGATTTCACATGACTGGGAATTCAGATATGCATCTGTTGGTCACAGATACCTTTTTTTTTTTTTTAATGGGCCTCACAATGTGCCTCAGGATCTCCTCACGTTATTTTTATGCATTCATATTGCCATCAAATTGCCTGCCCATACCATAATCCCACCGCCACCATGGGGCACTCTGCTCACAATGTTGAGCGAGCAAACCGCTCGCCCACACAAGTGCCATACACATGGTCTGCGGTTGTGAGGCCGGTTGGATGTACTGCCAAATTCTCTAAAACGACCGGAGGCAGCTTATGGTAGTGAAATTAACATTCAATTTTCTGGCAACAGCTCTGGTGGACATTCCTGCAGTCAGCATGCCAATTGCACGCTCCCTCAAAACTTCAGACATCTGTGGCATTGTGTTGTGACAAAACTGCACATTTTAGAGTGGCTTTTTATTGTCCCCAGCACAAGGCTTTTTTGTCCAGTCATTGTAATTATTGTGTTTTCTCATGTTATGGATGGGAGAATGTAATGGATCTCATTGATTATATACCAAACTGTTGTCATCACTATCATTGGAGAACTATCATATAGCTCCCATACAATTTAATTTAAATAACTAAATGATATGCCACACCTGTCATGGGGATAGATTATCTTGGCAAAGAAGAAATGCTCACTAACAGGGATGTAAACAAATTTGTGCCCAATATCTGAGAGAAATAAGCTTTTTGTGCGTATGGAACATTTCAGGGATCTTTTATTTCAGCTCATGAAACATGGGACCAACACTTTATATGCTGAGTTTATATTTTTGTTCAGTGTAATGTGTCTCTGCTAAAAGAACAATTCAATACATTTTATGAGAGGGTTTGCAAATTTGACCAATCACTGCATTTTTACAGCATAAAATGTTTCAATGAAGTAGCACGTCAGCAATTTTTCTTGACAAATTCGACAAAATAATTGGAAATTGCCATGCAACATTTCTGAATTGCAGCAGCAACATCAAGCATTTTGGCCTGCACCTATAACAAAAAAAACGCAGCGGAATCCTGGAGGGACTGTACAGTGAGGGGAAAAAAGTATTTGATCCCCTGCTGATTTTGTACGTTTGCCCACTGACAAAGACATGATCAGTCTATAATTTTAATGGTAGGTTTATTTGAACAGTGAGAGACAGAATAACAACAAAAAAATCCAGAAAAACGCATGTCAAAAATGTTATAAATTGATTTGCATTTTAATGAGGGAAAAAAGTATTTGACCCCTCTGCAAAACATGACTTAGTACTTGGTGGCAAAACCCTTGTTGGCAATCACAGAGGTCAGACGTTTCTTGTAGTTGGACACCAGGTTTGCACACATCTCAGGAGGGATTTTGTCCCACTCCTCTTTGCAGATCTTCTCCAAGTCATTAAGGTTTCGAGGCTGACGTTTGGCAACTCGAACCATCAGCTCCCTCCACAGATTTTCTATGGGATTAAGGTCTGGAGACTGGCTAGGCCACTCCAGGACCTTAATGTGCTTCTTCTTGAGCCACTCCTTTGTTGCCTTGGCCGTGTGTTTTGGGTCATTGTCATGCTGGAATACCCATCCATGACCCATTTTCAATGCCCTGGCTGAGGGAAGGAGGTTCTCACCAAAGATTTGACGGTACATGGCCCCGTCCATCGTCCCTTTGATGCGGTGAAGTTGTCCTGTCCCCTTAGCAGAAAAACACCCCCAAAGCATAATATTTCCACCTCCATGTTTGACGGTGGGGATGGTATTCTTGGGGTCATAGGCAGCATTCCTCCTCCTCCAAACACATCTGACCACAACACTTTCACCCAGTTCTCCTCTGAATCATTCAGATGTTCATTGGCAAACTTCAGACGGGCATGTATATGTGCTTTCTTGAGCAGGGGGACCTTGCAGGCGCTGCAGGATTTCAGTCCTTCACGGCGTAGTGTGTTACCAATTGTTTTCTTGGTGACTATGGTCCCAGCTGCCTTGAGATCATTGACAAGATCCTCCCGTGTAGTTCTGGGCTGATTCCTCACCATTCTCATGATCATTGCAAGTCCACGAGGTGAGATCTTGCATGGAGCCCCAGGCCGAGGAAGATTGACAGTTATTTTGTGTTTCTTCCATTTGTGAATAATCGCACCAACTGTTGTCACCTTCTCACCAAGCTGCTTGGCGATGGTCTTGTAGCCCATTCCAGCCTTGTGTAGGTCTACAATCTTGTCCCTGACATCCTTGGAGAGCTCTTTGGTCTTGGCCATGGTGGAGAGTTTGGAATCTGATTGATTGATTGCTTCTGTGTACAGGTGTCTTTTATACAGGTAGCAAGCTGACATTAGGAGCACTCCCTTTAAGAGTGTGCTCCTAATCTCAGCTCGTTACCTGTATAAAAAGACACCTGGGAGCCAGAAATCTTTCTGATTGAGAGGGGGTCAAATACTTATTTCCCTCATTAAAATGCAAATCAATTTATAAAAAATGTTGACATGCGTTTTTCTGGATTTTTTTGTTGTTATTCTGTCTCTCACTGTTCAAATAAACCTACCATTAAAATTATAGACTGATAATTTCTTTGTCAGTGGGCAAACGTACAAAATCAGCAGGGGATCAAATACTTTTTTCCCTCACTGTATATTGCTGCACCACTGATAATACGGTCAGCTAGAGGGACTCCTCCCCTCGCTGCAAACACACTCGGACAGATGCTTAGTAAACATGTGCAAAACATATGACGCTGTAAGCTCTGTCTCTCCATTGTTGTCACACACACGGTGCAGTCAACGAGAGGGAATCAATCCTCCTCTAACTCCACACAGACACGCAGGCATGGTCATGGAAATGAGATGTAAAGGGTAACCCGACCACAGACACTCGTAGTAGAGTGTCTCTCAGGACTGAGTCACCCACATATGAGGGAACCCTCTACCTACTCCACAGAGGAACTCTGGAGCTCTGTCAGAGTGACCATCGGGTTCTTGGTCACCTCCCTGACCAAGGCCCTTCTCCCCCCCTTTTTTTTTTTTAGGGGGTAGATCAGATTTAATATTGCAGATAGATTGTAACTTCCATCAATGTAATTGTCTGCATCACTTCCAATCCTCCATGTTTTTTTTCTCGCAAATATACGTATATATATATATATACATATATATACACTGCTCAAAAAAATAAAGGGAACACTTAAACAACACAATGTAACTCCAAGTCAATCACACTTCTGTGAAATCAAACTGTCCACTTAGGAAGCAACACTGATTGACAATAAATGTCACATGCTGTTGTGCAAATGGAATAGACAACAGGTGGAAATTATAGGCAATTAGCAAGACACCCCCAATAAAGTACTGGTTTTGCAGGTGGTGACCACAGACCACTTCTCAGTTCCTATGCTTCCTGACTGATGTTTTGGTCACCTTTGAATGCTGGCGGTGCTTTCACTCTAGTGGTAGCATGAGACGGAATCTACAACCCACACAAGTGGTTCAGGTAGTGCAGCTCATCCAGGATGGCACATCAATGCGAGCTGTGGCAAGAAGGTTTGCTGTGTCTGTCAGCGTAGTGTCCAGAGCATGGAGGCGCTACGAGGAGACAGGCCAGTACATCAGGAGACGTGGAGGAGGCCGTAGGAGGGCAACAACCCAGCAGCAGGACTGCTACCTCCGCCTTTGTGCAAGGAGGAGCAGGAGGAGCACTGCCAGAGCCCTGCAAAATGACTTCCAGCAGGCCACAAATGTGCATGTGTCCGCTCAAACGGTCAGAAACAGACTCCATGAGGGTGGTATGAGGGCCCGACGTCCACAGGTGGGGGTTGTGCTTACAGCCCAACACAGTGCAGGACGTTTGTCATTTTCCAGAGAACACCAAGATTGGCAAATTCGCCACTGGCGCCCTGTGCTCTTCACAGATGAAAGCAGGTTCACACTGAGCACATGTGACAGACGTGACAGAGTCTGGAGACGCCGTGGAGAACGTTCTGCTGCCTGCAACATCCTCCAGCATGACCGGTTTGGCGGTGGGTCAGTCATGGTGTGGGGTGGCATTTCTTTGGGGGGCCGCACAGCCCTCCATGTGCTCGCCAGAGGTAGCCTGACTGCCATTAGGTACCAAGATGAGATCCTCAGACCCCTTGTGAGACCATATGCTGGTGCGGTTGGCCCTGGGTTCCTCCTAATGCAAGACAATGCTAGACCTCATGTGGCTGGAGTGTGTCAGCAGTTCCTGCAAGGGGAAGGCATTGATGCTATGGACTGGCCCGCCCGTTCCCCAGACCTGAATCCAATTGAGCACATCTGGGACATCATGTCTCGCTCCATCCACCAATGCCACGTTGCACCACAGACTGTCCAGGAGTTGGCGGATGCTTTAGTCCAGGTCTGGGAGGAGATCCCTCAGGAGACCATCCACCACCTCATCAGGAGCATGCCCAGGCGTTGTAGGGAGGTCATACAGGCACGCGGAGGCCACACACACTACTGAGCCTCATTTTGACTTGTTTTAAGGACATTACATCAAAGTTGGATCAGCCTGTAGTGTGGTTTTCCACTTTAATTTTGAGGGTGACTCCAAATCCAGACCTCCATGGGTTGATAAATTTGATTTCCATTGATAATTTTTGTGTGATTTTGTTGTCAGCACATTCAACTATGTAAAGAAAAAAGTATTTAATGAGATTATTCATTCAGATCTAGGATGTGTTATTTTAGTGTTCCCTTTATTTTTTTGAGCAGTGTATATATATACATACACACACACACATATATATATACTGTATATATTCACACACACACATATATATATATATATATATATATATATATATATAAATATAACACACACATATATACATACACACACACACACACATACAGTGCTATGAAAAAGTATTTGCCCCCTTTCTAATTTTCTCTAGTTTTGCATATTTTTGATACTGAATGTTATCAGATCTTCAACTAAAACCTAATATTAGATAAAGGGAACATAAGTGAACAAATAACACAACAATTACATATTTATTTCATAAACAAAGTTATGCAACACCCAATTCCCCTGTGTGAAAAAGTAATTGCCCCCTTACACTCAATAACTGTTTGTGCCACCTTTAGCTGCAATGACTCCAACCAAATGCTTCCTGTAGTTGTTGATCAGTCTCTCACGTCGCTGTGGAGGAATTTTGGCCCACTCTTCCATGCAGAACTGCTTTAACTCAGTGACGTGTGGGTTTTCAAGCATGAACTGCTTGTTTCAAGTCCTGCCACAACATCTCAATTGGGATTAGGTCTGGACTTTGACTAGGCCATTCCAAAACGTCCAATTTGTTGCTTTTTAGCAATTTTCATGTAGACTTGATTGTGTGTTTTGGATCATTGTCTTGCTGCATGACCCAGCTGCGCTTCAGCTTCAGCTCACAGACGGATGGTCTGACATTCTCCTGTAGAATTCTCTGATACAGAGCAGAATTCATGGTTCCTTCTATTAAGGCAAGTCGTCCAGGTCCTGAGGCAGCAAAGCATCCCCAAACCATCACACCACCACCACCACGCTTGACCTTTGGTATGATGTTCTTACTGTGGAATTTTTTTTCAATATTAGGAAAGTGTTCTTAATGTTTTGTACACTGTGTATAGCCTATTACTTCAACAATTTCTTTACAAGGCAGAATACACTGAGCATACCAAACTGCCCCCCTATTGCATGTGTTCTTAATGTTTCGTATCCTCAGTGTATCGTAGCAATGTTAAGCCAATAGGGGTTTGCAGTTGCATCACGAATCACCTGGCAACCACACCAGGCGCCATGTTGGAAGACCAGAGTCACTGTGGTGGAAGAACAACGCCACCTGCTGGTCATTTGCGATGATGGCACAACCTGTTATAAATCTCTGGCCAGAAAAAGCGTGATATTTGAAGAAATGTATTTTGTCGTAGGTACAGCTCCATACAACATAGCTAAAACGGAATGGTCCCAAAATGTGGATATGTAACCATTCATTAGCTATTGTGACATTGGTAACTACCTGGTCTTTAGCCCAAACCCCTACTATATGGAAGAACTGAAAGCATACAAAGGTTTAAAGGCATACGACTTTTTCCATTTCTGGATGGGTGAGACAAGTGAGGGTGAGACTCCTGAATGGGATTGACTTCTTGACAGCTATGTGTATTTGACACGATACTGGTTAGCCAGCTGACTTCTTCCCTCTTGTTGTTGCTACTGCCAAAGTTGGTGCACTGCTCACGTCACCCAGTCAATGACAAACCACCTGTTGAAACGTAATAATACATGTCATAATCAATACAGCCACAAGGGGGAGTTACAACACTGCGAAACCAATGACTGTAAACGTGAGAAAATCCCCAGTCCATTTGTGCTTCACACATCCATAGCCGAACTGGGATAATAATACATGTTGGTCACAAAATGTATTCTGTATTTTCTGTCAGTCAACTAAAACCCATACAGACCTCTGAATCGTGCATTCTCCCAATTTTGTCTAATTTTCTGCCATTGTAGTTGCTTAGGCTACTAACATTAGCCAATATGGTTTTTATTCTGTCTGACAGGTGTTGCACTCACAGAGTCTGCGGGAAACCGTAACCTCTCCCTGGATTATGTCAGAACAGTCAGGAAAAGTGCTGGCAGCTCACTGTGGCTGCGTGGCAGGATTGGGCGAAAGCTTGCTCCCACATCAAAAATGCAGTCCTATTTTACACTGATGCTGCGTTCAGAATAAGAGACACCAAGACTGTCACAGAGGAGAAAGCCTACCGGAAGTTGCCATCCGTCATACACAACTTGGAGTACAAGCCCCCCCCCCAAGTACTCCCGGACCTGTGGAGCGAAGCCGGGTCCTGAGGAGTTAAAAACCAACTGCGACGCCATCAAAATATCAGTGACAGAAGAACGGGCCGAGAATGTTGAAGGGGGCAACACGAGACCAATCCTCAAGCAAATTCTGGTTCTGCTACAGAGCTGGGAGGGTTACAGCATCCCACTTTGGATCTGTTTGCAAAACGGACCCCTCAAAGCCATCCCAGAGCCTTGTCAAAACAATCTGCTACCCTGAAGCGAGAAAATTCCACTCTGCAGCCACTGCATGGGGTTGCGCCCATGAACATCTTGCACGGCCTGATGACCTGCTCTCATGAGAACCTATAAATGATGAAGGCGGGTCTATTCATCAACCAGCAGTACTCCTGCATTGGTGCCAGTCCAGATGGACTTGTCAGTTGCGATTGCTGTGGAATGAGCTGTGAGGAAAACAAAGGAGGATGCTGTCAAACCAGGGGACGAGCATGTAGGAGCGAAATATCTGGAAGCAGGAGATTATGGGATCCTTAGCCAAAATCATACACCCAACTACTACTACCATGTTTAATACCAGATGAACCCATGCAATGTCCTGTGTGCAGACTTGGTTGTCTGGACTGAAGCTGACATTCATATTGAAAGAATAGAGAGAGATGCTGAATTCTTGGAGAGGAATGCATTGATTGCTGAGCACTTCTTTAAGGTTGGAGTCCTCCCAGAGTTAACTGGGAAACCTTTCTCCCAGGTCTGAGTGGCACTTACAGGTGCCAATGTGATAATGAAGATGGTTTGCCTATGACTAACCACAACAATTACACTGTATACGTTAAGATGTGTTTAAATTGTAAAATAGAGAAAGAGTTAGGCTATAAGAAACACATTTGATTTCGTCATGGGGCAAGGCAAAGCATACAGAAGTCTAGTATGTTTACAATACATTACATTGAAACTGTGTTTCTGTTTAATCAGCAGTCATAACAACTCCTGTCATTCAGGTGAAGGTGCGCTCTACTCAAATGGCACAACAGTCATTCAGTGTCACGCCCTGGCTCTGGGACTCTTTTATGTTGAGCCAGGGTGTGTAGATTCTATGTGTTTGTGTTCTGTGTGTAGGATCTAGTTTATGTGTATCTATGTTGGCCGGGGTGGTTCTCAATCAGAGGCAACGAGAATCAGCTGTTGCTTGTTGTCTCTGATTGGGACCATACTTAGGCAGCCGTTTGGCAGTAGTGTATTGTGGGATCTTGTTCCGTGTTGGTTTGTGTATTTGACCGTGGACTTCACGTATCGTTTTTTTTTTTTTGTTTGTGTGGTGAATATAAATAAAGTATGTTCGCATTCCACGCTGCGCCTTGTTCCGCTCCTTTCAACGATCGTGACATTCAGACTGACCAAGGCACAGCATACGACAACCCTCAGGAGCAAATGAGAAAGTTCATCGCCATAACACTGTCCAGCAAGGAGTATTTCTGGATGAGACTTCCAGTGACCCTCTCAACGTGTATTCTTGAATTTGCCATTTTAACGCGTCTTCTCCAACTCAACCCCATCTCTAGTTGCTTCTTTCCTCTTGTAAAGGCAGGTATCAACAGACAGGCCCATACTGTTCCCAATACTATCTGCGATATTAAAACCACAGTCTGATAGGACAGCATCTCCAGGAAGGAGCTTGCTTAAGAAGTCACTGTTTTCAGTAATATGTTTGGCCGACACCCTCCCACCCCATCCTTTTGAGATATAGGAAATTACACCTAGTTATTCCACTGTGTTAGTGCTTGTAGGAGGACCAAGTCTGTGCCTTTTCAATTAATCAATTAGGTTAATTAGGTGAATCAAATCAACCTTTCAGATTTGACTGACTTTCTATTCATATCTCAAAGTAATCGATTATGACTGTGACTGATCTGCCAAAGTTCCTTCTGAAACATGGTGTTCCGTAGCTGTTCCCCATCTGGCCAGTAGATTAGAGAGATTTCAAGTAAACATAGAGCACATCAACATTACAGGAGAATGTTCGGGACACAGTGGATACAGATACTCTAAACATGTGGCTTAAAAGTTGGACAGGTGTATTTAGCCTGAGGAACGTTAAAAGTCAACATGAGTCCCTGGAAGGCAGCGAGGCCTTGCTTGGAGTAGACCTGGGCACACACACTGAAACAACAACATTAACATCATGTAATCAGGCAAACCTGTGAAGTAGAGTCTGAATCCTGAAAAGTACATTTACAGTAGACGGTAGTGTATGGTTTCTCATTGGTCAATGCCTCAATGTCTGACAGCACCATCCCTCTCCACAGCATCCAAAGGCCAAAGCCAAGGCCACATCATCTTCTACACTTCTCTGTGCTTCTTCTACCAGTCTTATTTCCTTCCTCATCTGGGTCCTTTTACATCTGGGGCAACGGACGAAGTAGGACAAGACGTGGTCCTCTGTAGCTCAGCTGGTAGAGCACGGCGCTTGTAACGCCAAGGTAGTGGGTTCGATCCCCGCGACCACCCATACACAAAAATGTACGCACGCACGACTGTAAGTCGCTTTGGATAAAAGCGTCTGCTAAATGGCATATTATTATTAAGTTGAAACTGATGCTGCTGCAGCGTTGCTCATCTTCAGAGTGGGAGTAATACAAGCGGTTGTCGGGAGAGGTTGTGTTTTCTCTAGCAGGAGGTAAGCTTGGCTTCTTATATGGTGTTGAGTAAAGCTTAAACCATGTATTTAGATTGTAGGTAGGTATTGTAGTTAGGTATTATAGGTAGTTTACTCAGGTAGTTATTGTAGGTTATTGTAGGTTATTGTAGGTAATTATTGTAGGTAAGTATTGTATTCGGCGGACCCCGGCGAAGCACGAGGCTAGCCTACCCACTACTTGGACCAACAAAGCTAGCTAGCTAGCTAGCGGGTAGCTACTGGTAACTTTTAGCAACTGTGGTTAGTTGTTTCCAATGTTATTTCACGCTTAAGAGTACCTGTGATTGAGCCAGCTAGCTGCCACCATTCAGCTGTTTTTCTAACCTCATTATCCGAGGCATTAACGTTAGGTGGTTGGTAGCTGCTGTACTTAATTACAGCTACTGATTGCAGTCTGCCAGTTTGGCTTTATACATAGCTTGGGCTTTGTCGAGTAAGGCTTAAACTATGTATTTAGATTGTAGTTAGGTATTATAGGTAGGCATCGTGGGCTGTATATTATTAAGTAGTATAGGTAGGCATCGTGGGCTGTTGTGGGTAGTTGTTGTGTAGTTATTGTAGGTTACTTTTGTAGTCGGCGGTGCCGGGTGTAGCACGAAGCTAGCTAGCTAACTCACCTCCTGGATTAGCTGGCGAGTAGCTATTAGCAACGGTAGCAACTAAAAACAATATCCTTTTAGCCAGCTACATTCGTTCGCAGCGACGCCGTTTTTTTTTCTTCTTTTTTTTCATTTTTTTTTTCAAACAAAGTCAACACAGCAGCCATTGCTAGCTAGCCAACACTACCAGCTGGCTGTACTGTAGTAGCTAAATACAATATCTTTGTGCTAGCTAGCCAACGTTTAATCATTGCTGCGTTATGAAAGAACTAGACACGGACACGAATTATCTGTTTAGTGTGTTCACACACTATTGGTAGTTTGTTGTAACCAAGTATTGGTGCTAAACTGTGTGTTATTGGATGCTAGCATGCTAGTTAGCTATGGCGTCATAGTTAGCTAGCTGAATAAAGTAAGTTGAGTCTATTCCTTGAAACATTGAACCGCTGTAGTTTACAACAATTCTAATTTCTAAGTGGAAGTTGTGAGAGTTTTATTCGGGTGGTTCAGTGAAACAATTATAGTTTCTGAGGTGGAAGTTGGGAGAGTTATATTTTTTTTGGTGAGGGAGGCCTGCTCTCTCCTTTCCCAGATGTTTAGTTCATTTCATTCCGATCTCCTCTGCATTATTGTAGCCATCTGCTGCAGCCTGTCAACTATGCCTCTGCCTATCCCTGTTCTCTCCTCTCCGCACAGGCTACACAAACGCCTCACACCGCGTGGCTGCTGCCTCTCTAACCTGGTGGTCCCTGCACGCACCACACACCTGGAGTTCCAGGTCTCAGGCAGCCTCTGGAACTGCCGTTCTGCCACCAACAAGGCTGACTTCATCCCAGCCTATGCTACCCTCCAGTCCCTCGACTTCCTGGCGCTGACGGAAACATGGATTACCACTGAAAACACTGCTACTCCTACTGCTCTCTCCTCGTCTGACCATGTGTTCTCGCATACCCCGAGAGCATCTGGTCAGAGGGGTGGTGGCACAGGAATCCTCATCTCTCCCAAGTGGTCATTCTCAATTTTTCCCCTAACCCAGCTGTCTATCTCCTCATTTGAATTCCACGCTGTCACAGTCACTAGCCCATTTAAGCTTAATATCCTTGTCATCTATCGCCCTCCAGGTTCCCTTGGAGAGTTCATCAATGAGCTTGACGCCTTGATAAGTTCCTTTCCTGAGGATGGCTCACCCTTCACAGTTTTGGGGGATTTCAACCTCCCTACGTCTACATTTGACTCATTTCTCTCTGCCTCCTTCTTTCCACTCCTCTCCTCTTTTGACCTCACCCTCTCACCGTCCCCCCTACTCACAAGGCAGGCAATACGCTTGACTTCATCTTTACTAGATGTTGCTCTTCTACTAATCTCACTGCAACTCCCCTCCATGTCTCCGACCACTACTTTGTATCCTTTTCTCTCTCGCTCTCCTCCAACACTACTCACTCTGCCCCTACACAGATGGTAACGCGCCGCCGCAACCTTCGCTCTCTCTCTCCCACTACTCTCTCCTCTTCCATCCTATCATCTCTTCCCTCTGCTCAATCCTTCTCCCTCCAATCTCCTGACTCTGCCTCCTCAACCCTCCTCTCCTCCCTTTCTGCATCCTTTGACTCCCTGTGTCCCCTATCCTCCCGGCCGGCTCGGTCCTCCCCTCCAGCTCCGTGGCTTGATGACTCATTGCGAGCTCACAGAACAGAGCTCCGGGCAGCGGAGCGGAAATGGAAGAAAACTAAACTCCCTGCCGACCTGGCATCTTTTCACTCCCTCCTCTCTACATTTTCTTCATCTGTTTCTGCTGCTAAGGCCACTTTCTACCACTCTAAATTCCAAGCATCTGCCTCTAACCCTAGGGAAGCTCTTTGCCACATTCTCCTCACTGCTGAATCCTCCCCCCCCACCCCCCTCCCTCCCTGTGGATGACTTCGTCAACCACTTTGAAAAGAAGGTTGACGACATCCGATCCTCGTTTGTTAAGTCTAATGACACTGCTGGTCCTGCTCACACTGCCCTACCCTATGCTTTGACTTCTTTCTCCCCTCTCTCTCCAGATAAAATCTTGCGACTAGTGACTGCAGGCCGCCCAACAACCTGCCCGCTTGACCCCATCCCCTCCTCTCTTCTCCAGACCATCTCCGGTGACCTTCTCCCCTACCTCACCTCGCTGATCAACTCATCCTTGACTGCTGGCCATGTCCCTTCCGTCTTCAAGAGAGAGAGAGTTGCACCCCTTCTCAAAAAACCAACACTCGATCCCACTGATGTCAACAACTACAGACCAGTATCCCTTCTTTCTTTTCTTTCCAAAACTATTGAGCGTGCCGTCTTTAGCCAACTCTCTTGCTATCTCTCTCAGAATGACCTTCTTGATCCAAACCAGTCAGGTTTCAGGACTGGTCATTCAACTGAGACTGCTCTTCTCTGTGTCACGGAGGCTCTCCGCACTGCTAAAGCTAACTCTCTCTCCTCTGCTCTTGTCCTTCTAGACCTGTCTGCTGCCTTTGATACTGTGAACCATCAGATCCTCCTCTCCACCCTCTCCGAGCTGGGCATCTCCGGCGCGGCTCACTCCTGGATTGCGTCCTACCTGACCGGTCGCTCCTACCAAGTGGCGTGGCGAGAAGCTGTCTCCGCACCACGTGCTCTCACCACTGGTGTCCCCCAGGGCTCAGTTCTAGGCCCTCTCCTTTTCTCCCTATACACCAAGTCACTTGGCTCTGTCATATCCTCACATGGCCTCTCCTATCATTGCTACGCTGACGATACACAACTAATCTTCTCCTTTCCCCCTTCTGATAACCAGGTGGCGAATCGCATCTCTGCATGTCTGGCCGACATATCAGTATGGATGACGGATCACCACCTCAAGCTGAACCCTGGCAAGACGGAGCTGCTCTTCCTCCCGGGGAAGGACTGCCCGTTCCATGATCTCGCCATCACGGTTGACAACTCCGTTGTGTCCTCCTCCCAGAGTGCGAAGAGCCTTGGCGTGACCCTGGACAACACCCTGTCGTTCTCCGCTAACATTAAGGCGGTGACCCGATCCTGCAGGTTCATGCTCTACAACATTCGGAGAGTACGACCCTGCCTTACACAGGAAGCGGCACAGGTCCTAATCCAGGCACTTGTCATCTCCCGTCTGGATTACTGCAACTCGCTGTTGGCTGGGCTCCCTGCCTGTGCCATTAAACCCCTACAACTCATCCAGAATGCCGCAGCCCGTCTGGTGTTCAACCTTCCCAAGTTCTCTCACGTCACCCCCCTCCTCCGCACACTCCACTGGCTTCCAGTTGAAGCTCGCATCCGTTACAAGACCATGGTGCTTGCCTATGGAGCAGTGAGGGGAACGGCACCTCCGTACCTTCAGGCTCTGATCAGTCCCTACACCCAAACGATGGCATTGCGTTCATCCACCTCTGGCCTGCTGGCTCCCCTTCCTCTGCGGAAGCATAGTTCCCGCTCAGCCCAGTCAAAACTGTTCGCTGCTCTGGCACCCCAATGGTGGAACAAGCTCCCTCACGACGCCAGGACAGCGGAGTCACTCACCACCTTCCGGAGACATTTGAAACCCCACCTCTTTAAGGAATACCTGGGATAGGATGAAGTAATCCTTCTACCCCCCCGCCCCCCCCAAAAAATAAATAAAATAAATTTTTTGTAAAGTGGTTAACCCACTGGCTATAGGGTGAATGCACCAATTTGTAAGTCGCTCTGGATAAGAGCGTCTGCTAAATGACTTAAATGTTAATGTTAAATGAGTCCAGTGGACATGGTTGTCTTGATAGAGAACAGCAACCTACAGTAGATTAACTAATGAAAAGCACAGGGCTCTTGATTTTACACCGCCTTTGTTTTTATTGATCCATACAATATATTAAATACTTTTGTTCACTATCTAGCATTCAAAATAATAGATGGATAATCTCTAAATCCCCAAAAGATGTCACTACACCTCTAACGTTACACATCACCTGTGGGACAAGCCAATTTGCTAGCCTCCAGTAGTTTCTACAATGCATACATATAGACGTGTTGCGGTATAAAGGACTTACGTATGTTTTCTTATTAAATGGTAACTAACCAACCAGTTGTCTTATCCAGGACCAGGTTGCGCCAATAAACAACAGCAGTGAGACGCATACTAACGTTAATAGACTACAAGCTAACTAGCTAGCTAGCTAATGTTGGCTAACTTAAGAGTCTTGTTGTTAACATCTCGTTAGACTGTAAATGAGGACTTGGTGGACTGTATATTCTTTAGGTTAGGTTTTACTTTGTGTTCTCTCGCGTGTGCTGGTAAGGGCACAGATGACAGACAGTTAGGATTCCAGTCGAGGTGGTTTAATAACGCTGAAGATGCACGGGCACGGAACAACACCGCACAGTGTATGTAGTATGGATGGGCTAAGGTACTTAGTGGTCTGGCAACTTGCTTCAACCAAAGTGTGTGTGTGTGTGTGTGTGTGTGTGTGTGTGTGTGGGTCTGCAAGTAAAGAGAGCAATAATGATACAATAGTGAATGACAGAATACAATCTCCAATTCACATCTCTTCTAAACAATATCCATGGCTATAACATGACTACGATGACTTAACGCTATACAGGACCATAGAGCGCAATACAACGTGACTGTGACTGCACTCATTTGAGATCAAAAGGGGTGCAGCCGCACGTGTACTACAATGCATAGCGCCATCATCTTCATTACAGGGCTACAACGGCACAATGAACTTCAATACCTCTAATCAGTGAAATACAATGTAATACCCATATAATGTATACCTATACAATTACAGGGCAATATAAACAGAGCACTGGAGTCATTATCCTTAACAAATACAGGGTTAAATGTCCGAAAAGATATGACAACCAAAACCGAGCTAGTAAGCTCACAATCGTTAGCTCGCAGTAGGAACTACTCATTAGCATAACCATAAATATGAAGTTATCTTTGCAGAGTGCATCTTCAGACATAAACACACCTGAAAGATATGAAATATGTACTTGCATAATCAACAAGGACGCACACTTGCCTTGGCTAACACAATGAAAGCTAACTGGTGTGAAAACACGAGGATGGCTGGAACTTTCTCTCACTTCTCTCCAGCTGATAGTGTTAGAAATTGCGTAATTCAAATCTGGTATTGGAATAAGAATCAAGAGATCTTCAATCCAAGCTACATTTATTATACGCAAAATGTATGTATGATAAGTATGAAGGTTCGTATATACGGGTCCACTGAAATACCACGCAGGGCACTCAAGAGAACTAATCCATTGTTACAGGTTCTTCCTCAAATACTCTGACAGAGAGATAGTTCCCACCTCTCTGCTGGCCAATCAGAGTAGAGACTGAGCGTGGTTTAGACTTACTCAGCCAATCCGTTGGCGCACGGGCTGGTTCCCAGCCCCTTGGCGCTCCACCGTTCCCAGGCATAAGTTGCTATCATAATAACCTGTGGAGTCAGCACCCAAAAGACACCATTCCACTGTACTACGTTCAAGGACGGTTCACAGACAACAAAGAGGCAGTGTGCGTATCTGTGAGAAATACAAGTCTTATCTGTCACGACCCGGTGCGAGAAACAGTCACTAATAATTGTCAGAACCCAGAAGATGAGGCAGACACAGCTGTACTAGAGATGGTGGTTTAATTAAAGAACAAAATCTTCAGGCAAAGAAACTAAATCCACAATGTCCAAAAATAAAGCCAAGAGGCACAAAGAGGAAAACCTCCAAAAAACAAAAGAAACTCCACAAAGTGGTAAAAAACAGCAGGGAAAAACAAACCTCAAAAGACTACTCAAACAAAACACAAGAACTAAACCAGAGAACCTCTGGAAAATCCCACCAGAGAAATATCTATATAAAACAAGGCTTGGGCTGGGGCTGGGTGCTAACTTACAAACACTGAGCAAGGAACTGAGGAACACACAGGGTATAAATACTAACAAGGGAATTACCTACAGGTGCAAACAATAATTAGAGCAAGAAAAACAAAAGGTACAAAAAAGGTGCAATGGGGACATCTAGTGACCAAAACCCGAACAGTCATGGCCAAAACCTGACAGAATCCCCCTCCTAGGAACGGCTCCTGACGTTCCTACCAGCCTTCTCAGGGTGGAGGGCCCTGAACTGACGAATGAGGTCAGGGTCCAGTATGTCCTTGGCAGGAACCCAGGAGCGCTCCTCGGGACCGTAGCCTTCCCAGTCCACCAGATACTGCCAGGACCGCTGCACCCGGCGGGAATCCAGTATCCGGTGGACGGTATAAGCCGACTGGCCACCGATGACACGGGGCGGAGGGGGGAGGTCTGCCTGCCGGGATAAGGGGAGAAAAAACAACAGGTTTTAATAAAGAAATGTGAAATGTTGGATTGATCTTAAGTGATCTGGGTAAGTGCAGGCGAAAAGTAACGGGATTGACTCTCCAGGCAATCTTAAAGGGACCGATGAACCTCTGGGACAGCTTGCGAGACTCCACCCGTAGTGGTAGGTTCTTAGTTGAGAGCCATACTCTCTGGCCGGGGTACAGGGTAGGACCGGGACGGCGACCTCTGTTGGCTTGTCGTTGGTACTGCTGAGAGGAACGCAGAAGATTAAGACGTGCCTTCTTCCACGTAAGCCGACAGCGTCTGATGAACCTCGAGGCTGAAGGCACTCTGACTTCTGCCTCCTGGTCCGGGAACAATAGAGGCGCATAGCCAAACTGACACTCATGCGGGGACATACCAGTGGAGGAGGAGCACAAGGTGTTGTGCGCGTACTCGGCCCAAACAATGAAGGATGACCAAGTGGACGGGTTGTTGGAAACCATGCATCTGAGGGTGGTTTCCAGCTCCTGATTCATCCTCTCAGTTTGGCCATTGGACTCGGATGGTACCCTGAAGATAAACTGGCCGTGGCCCCTATGAGTTGGCAGAAGGCCTTCCAAAACCTTGAGGCGAACTGGGGACCTCTGTCGGAAACCATATCTTGCGGAATCCCAAAGACTCGGAACACATGGTTAATCACCAACTCAGCTGTTTCCTTGGCAGAAGGTAATTTGGTCAAAGGAACAAACCTGGCCGCCTTAGAAAACCTGTCGATGATGACTAGGATCGTAGTATTACCATGGGACGGAGGAAGGCCAGTAATAAAGTCCAACGAGATATGGGACCAGGGTCGGTGGGGAATAGATAGAGGGTGAAGGAGTCCTTGAGGGCGGAGGTGAGAAGATTTGCCCTGGCAGCACACGGAACAGGCCTTGATGAAAGTGGCAACGTCTTCTTTTATGGTGGGCCACCAGAACTTACGCTGGATGAACTCCAAGGTGCGGCCTACGCCCGGGTGACAGGTGAGGCGAGAGGAGTGCCCCCACCGAAGGACTTGGGACCTTGCTGCCTTGGGAACAAACAACCGATTAGCAGGACCTCCTCCAGGGCCCGGTTCGATGGCTTGAGCTTGTTTCACGGTATCCTCCACTTGCCACGAGATCGGAGCCACGATCTTAGCGGCCGGAAGGACAGTCATGTCAGTATCTTCTCGAATGGCAGGAGAGTAGATTCGTGACAAGGCGTCCGGTTTGAGATTCTTCGACCGGGTCTATAGGTGAGGATAAACTGAAATCGGCTGAAGAAAAGAGACCATCGAGCTTGTCTGGCGTTCAACCGCTTCGCCTGCTGGATATACTCCAGATTCTTGTGGTCCGTAAGCACTTGAAACGGTTGAGAAGCCCCCTCGAGCCAGTGTCTCCATTCCTTCAATGCCATCTTAACCGCTAGGAGTTCACGATCCCCCACATCGTAATTCCTCTCGGCCGGGGTAAGCCGGTGAGAGAAGAAGGCGCAAGGATGAAGCTTCTTGTCTTCACCCCTCTGAGACAGGACAGCTCCAACCCCAACCTCTGATGCGTCTACCTCCACCACAAAAGGTTCATCCGCCGTTGGTAGTGTCAGGATGGGAGCAGAGAGGATGCGCTGCTTGAGTCCTTGGAAGGCCGTCTCAGCTTCTCTACCCCACAGAAACCTTGTGTTGCCACCCTTGGTTACCGTCGAGAGAGGGGCTGCCACCGAGCTGAAGTTCTTGATGAACTTGCGGTAAAATTGGTGAAGCCCAGGAAACGCTGAACTTCCTTAACGGACTTGGGGGTGGGCCAATCCGCTACCGCCTCTACCTTCTTGGGGTCCATCTGGACTTGTCCGGGTTCCACTATAAATCCCAGGAATTGTACTCGAGAGGAATGGAATTCACACTTCTCCGGCTTAACGTACAAATGGCTGTCTAGGAGGCGTTTGAGCACTTGTCTGACATGCTTAGTGTGTTCTTGAAGGGAGCTCGAAAAGATGAGGATGTCATCCAAGTAAACAAACACAAAGATGTTAAGCATATCCCTAAGCACATCGTTTATGAGCGCTTGGAACACAGCCGGAGCGTTGGTCAGGCCGAAGGGCATCACCGAGTATTCGTAGTGACCAGTAGGCGTGTTGAAAGCGGTCTTCCACTCGTCCCCCGGGTTTGATCCGCACAAGATGGTATGCGTTCCGCAGGTCAAGCTTAGTGAAGACAACTGCTTCCTGGAGCAGCTCAAAGGCTGTGGCCATAAGGGGTAGCGGGTAGCGGTTACGGACGGTTATGGCATTGAGTCCCCGGTAGTCGATGCAAGGTCGTAATCCACCGTCTTTCTTGGCCACAAAGAAAACCCCTGCTCCCGCCGGCGAGGTAGATGGACGCATGAGGCCTGCTGTCAGAGCGTCCTTGATGTAGGTATCCATAGCAGCTCGTTCGGGAGGAGAAAGGGAAAAGATCCGACCCCTGGGAGGGCAGGTCCCCGGCAACAGGTCGATGGTGCAATCGTAAGGTCTATGGGGTGGTAGTTTGGTGGCCCTCTGTTTGCTAAATACCAGTTTGAGGTCATGGTAACACTTTCGGGAACTCGGGACAAGTCGATGGATTCTAGAGACTCGGAAGGAGAACTCTGGGAACTCGGGAAGATACAAGTGGCTTGGCACGTAGGGACCCCACTGCTTGATAGTGCCCACAGACCAGTCGATGTGAGGGTTATGGCTGTGAAGCCAGGGATAACCAAGGACGAGAGGAAACTCGGAACAGGAGATCAGATGAAAGTTCATCACTTCCTGGTGTTGGGAAACTGAAAGTCGTAAGGGGGTAGTGGCACGAGTGACAAGTCCAGATCCCAAAGGACTTCTATCCAACGTAGTAACCCTTATGGGGTCACTTAGAGGTTCAGAAGGAACGCCATTCTCCTTCGCCCAGATCCCATCCATGAAGTTACCTGCGGCTCCAGAGTCTACCAAGGCTTGAAGAGAAAACTCGTGGTCGTCCCAGGAAAGGGTAACTGGAATGAGCAGGCGGGAGTTGGATGGATGGGAGGAGGTTATGTTTCCGTTACAGTCCTCCCAGGCCTGCACGGGAGAGTGCGTTTCCCTGGAGCCCGGGACACGTGGAGCGGAAATGGCCCGGTTTGCCGCAATATAGACAGCATCGCTCCCTCATCCGGCGGTCTCTCTCAGCCTGGGAGATGCGTCCAACCTGCATGGGTTCTGGTGGAGCCAGCGAGGATAAAGGTGGAGACTCGGAGCTGGAACCGATAGGAGCTAGGGTGAGCGGTCTATGGTTTTGTTCTCTCTCTCTCAGACGCTGGTCTATGCGTGAAGCCAACTTGATAAGGGACTCGAGGTTGTCCGGTGGTTCCCGAAAGTGGCCAGTTCATCTTGGATGGTGTCAGAAAGACCCTTCAAAAAACACACTGTGAGCGCCTCGTCGTTCCAGCCACTTGCTGCTGCCACAGTGCGGAACTGGATGGCATAGTCCGTCACGCTGCGCCGACCTTGGCGGAGAGTCAGGAGCTGTTTGGCTGAGTCAGGGCCGTTGGTAGGACCTTGAAACACTCGCTTGAATTCTTCAGCAAAGGTAGAGTAGCTGGCACAGCAGGGACTTTGGGCATCCCACACAGCAGTAGCCCAGGCTAGGGCCTTTTCCGACAGCAGGGTGATGATATATGCTATCTTGGACCGGTCGGTGGGAAACGCATCGATGGTTGCAGCTCAAAGGAGAGAGAACATTGGGTGAAAAACCCCTTACAAACACTCGGATCCCCTGAGAACCGTTGGGGAGGCGGCAGACGAGGTTCAGCCAGGGGATTAACTGCCAGGGGCCCTTGAATCGGATGAACTGGAGCAGAAGCGGTTGCCGGGGAAAGTCGATCCGAAATCTGCTTTATGGAAGTCAGCATCTCTGACAGAAGTTGAGAATGTCTAGCCATTAAGGCCTCTTGCTGAACCAGAGCAGCTTCGTGGCGTTGGACAGTCCCCTCATGGTGGGACAGCATGGAAAAAAGATCCTGGGTACTGGCTGCCTCTGGGTTCATAATAATGGCTCAGTGTTTCTGTCACGACCCGGTGCGAGAAACAGTCACTAATAATTGTCAGAACCCAGAAGATGAGGCAGACACAGCTGTACTAGAGATGGTGGTTTAATTAAAGAACAAAATCTTCAGGCAAAGAAACTAAATCCACAATGTCCAAAAATAAAGCCAAGAGGCACAAAGAGGAAAACCTCCAAAAAACAAAAGAAACTCCACAAAGTGGTAAAAAACAGCAGGGAAAAACAAACCTCAAAAGACTACTCAAACAAAACACAAGAACTAAACCAGAGAACCTCTGGAAAATCCCACCAGAGAAATATCTATATAAAACAAGGCTTGGGCTGGGGCTGGGTGCTAACTTACAAACACTGAGCAAGGAACTGAGGAACACACAGGGTATAAATACTAACAAGGGAATTACCTACAGGTGCAAACAATAATTAGAGCAAGAAAAACAAAAGGTACAAAAAAGGTGCAATGGGGACATCTAGTGACCAAAACCCGAACAGTCATGGCCAAAACCTGACATTATCTATAAGAAATACAAGTTCTATCTCATCCTAGCCCCTAACGTTCCTCACATGAATCACAGCCTGTTATGTGAAACAATTTATATCAGTATAGTACAAACCTATGCTTATCATTAATGCATTCCTTCTAAGCTATTCATCACATACAGATCAAATTATGAGAAAACAAATTCACAATGGTTAACTTGATTAATAAAGCATAAAACACAGGATTAATAGAACACAAAACATAAGATTATTAAAACATAAAACACAAACAGGGAAGTAAATTTTTGCCCCCTTTAGACACCCTCTAGGGTGTCACTCCACCAAGCCTGGTAGGTCATATCCTTCATTCCTTAGGTCGGAGTCCGGGATTGGGCCGTATCTCACCATCTGTTGGGAAACCACCTTCTCCATCTCCTTTTCTCACCAACCCTCAGACACAGGAAATAAGACAACATCCACAAAGAACAAGTATACCCATAGAAGCTATAACTTCACCCAGAATAGTTACAACAATAGTTTTCCATTTACCAAATATGTTATAATAATAATAATATAATAATATGCCATTTAGCAGACGCTTTTATCTAAAGCGACTTACAGTCATGCGTGCATAATTTTTTTTTTTTGTGTATGGGTGGTCCCGGGGATCGAACCCACTACCTTAGCGTTACAAGCGCCGTGCTCTACCAGCTGAGCTACAGAGGACCACAAACCAACCGTTATCAAACCAACCGTTTATGGAGCTATCAATACCAGAGTTCTCAGCCAGTTAGTTCGTCAGCGTGGTGACTCCCTGAAGCGCTTTGGTCACGGACCCGTCCGGTGCTGTATTGTTGGAGATGAAAGTACAGCACATAGATCCAAACAGAACACAAACCCCGTCCGGCTCAGCCAAAAGCATATCTAAAGCTATTCTATTCTGCCATGTCATTAAGCTAGTTGCCGCTGTCTGCTCAGCTAATCCCTTTATTGCATCACGAGTGTGGTTTATAAATCTTTGCTGGTTATAGTAAATATAATTCATCTAATCTACGTTTTTATTAATTGTTGACCACCAGAAAATACTTGATTCAAACCCAGCTGCGATCTGATTCCTAGCTTTAAATTGTTCTGGAACCCCTTGAGGCAGTGGCGGTTCTAGACACATTTTACTAGGGGGGCCAAGGAGGGGCCAGTGTTTAATCAGGGGGGCACACATAAAAAAACTGGCAACACATGATATTCAAAGATTATAAACTTTATTTTACTTTAAAATCATATGACATTTATTATAACACGTATTTTGTACAAGAGTGCAGATGCAAGAGAGATAGTGCCATAAAAATGAAAAAATAAATAAAAAATTAAAAAGTACAGGGTACAAATACAGGGTTCATATTCAATGTGAACAAAACTCCAGGATACAACAAAGGGTACAACAATGTGCCATTTCCTATTTATGGAAGCCCCACTACTGTGGACAGTTGATTCCACATTTTGTTTTAAGAAAGAAAACTTTCTGAGTGATTTATAAACAAAACACACTACCCTGTATCCATTTAGGTAAAATAAACCAAATCAGAAAAGAAATTCAATTCAAAGAGGCTTTACTAGCATGACCATATTGACATACAGTATTGCTAAAGCACATAAACAGGGAAACGTGTTACACATTAACATCCAGTAGTCCAATAGGATGCAGACAATAAACATTAAGTTAACATTCGTTTAAAAGCAACAATCATGTCAACACAATGTAGCAATATGAACAACACTGATGGATATCAGCAACAACATGAAAACAAGAATATTACAGGTGTCTGTGTGTGTGTGTGTGTGTGTCTGTGTCTTTGTGTACTTCACTGTCAGTTGATGAGCAGGTGTACAAAAAAAGGCTTTACAACATATATGGGCAAGTCCATTTAGGACAGCACATTTCCACCATAGTTCACATTAGGAAAAAATGACAGCATGAATGCTCACTAAACAAACATATACTACATATACCTTTTTATACACATTTTTTTTCAGTAATTTTTTAAGAGTGAAAGGGAAGTAAGCAATCGCTCATCATAGGATCATACATATTTCAGTTACAATATTAGTTACAATATTAGTGTTAGTTAGATCATCATGTCAAAGCTGGACCTGCAAAGTCTGAACGACACAAGTGTGCAATGATTGGAGTGATTTTGTTTCTTTTTTCTTGCTTTGCTTGTTTTCAAAAGGAAAAATCATAGTTGGTAAAAAATAAAATAAACTTTCGTTGAAAGGTATCACACTGTATAATTTACAAATATCTAAAGAGGTTTAGTGGATGCCATAAAACATCTGTGGAGCTTGAAGATTTGTAGTACATAGATGTTTGGCAGAGATAATTCAAAATAATAAAATCATAAACTCTATCTATCTATCGGGAGAGAGAGAGAGAGAGAGAGAGAGAGAGAGAGAGAGAGAGAGAGAGAGAGAGAGAGAGAGAGAGAGAAGTGTTTCCTTAGAGCAGTACATGCAGCAATCACTTAATGGAGTGATGTCATAATGGGCCACAAAACTTTGGGGATGTGGATGGAAAGTTACAGGCAGGAGAGGGGAACCAACAGAAGCAGGTCTTGAGACATGAGTTTGCCCTTTTTGAAAACCTCTTGAGAGAGGATTGGTGGGATATATATACATACATACAAACATACATACACTCTAGTAGTGTGTGGAACTACTGGTACTGTGAGGAAAAAAAGATAGATGATGTAAAATGAAAAATAAAACAAGCTTCAGCTTCTTAAGACACGGTGGGTTCATCTAAGTAGACACATGTAACTTCATGTGGACACCAGACTGTCTTTGTCTACACATCTAACTTCATATGGACCCCAGACCGTCTCTGTCTACACATGTAACTTCATATGGACACCAGACTCTTTGTCTACACATGTAACTTCATATGGGAACCAGACTGTCTCTGTCTACACATGTAACTTCATATGGACACCAGACTCTTTGTCTACACACGTAACTTCATGTGGACACCAGACTAACTCCATTCATTTTACCGGTGGTATTGAGAACAGATAAACCCACCGTGTCTTAAGAAGCTCAAGCTTGTTGTTTTATTGTTCATTATATCTCTTTTTCCTCACAGCGGCACTCATACGCTACTAGCGTATATATCATATAGATACACTACAGCAACAGGATACGGCGGTTGTGCTGTCTGGCAAAACGGTCCACAAATACATCAAGATCCAGAGCCTTGGCCCTTCTGGACTCTATGCTCAGGACACCAAGATCACCGAGTCTCTCATCACTAGTGGTGGACCGCAGGAAGTTTTTTATCAGTTTCAGTGTGGAGAAACTGCGTTCGCAAGAGGCTGAGCTTACAGGAAGGGTTACAGCAATCTTGCACAGTCTAAAGAGCTCAAAGAAAACTTCCCTGTATGGCTCAATAAAACAAACCAGCTCAACTGTACTGCATGGCTTTTTGACTTCACCACTCTGTATTTTTCTGTCCAAAACTCTCTTAAATTGATGGAGCTCATGCCCTAAATCATCAATGTCTGCATTATACAAACGGCCAAATGAAAAAACATTGCTCTCCTTTAAAAAGGTATCACTCTGGGGACTGAGAGACTGTATGCTTCTCATGAGCTCACAGTTTGTATTGGAGAAACGTCTGTTCAACTCATTGAGCATGCTGTCAATTACAGGATAGAAAAATGATGTGAGAAACATATCTTTGTCAAGTTCTACCTCCCTCTGACCAACAGTGCTTAGCGTGCAGTAGCCACTGAGTCTAGAGCTCAGCATTTTCTGACGTTTCGCCACTGACCTTGTTGCAGAATCACACTGCTCACAAATATTCAATGCTTCATCCCACAACTCATCAAAGAAAGACTCCTGCCTGTGGTCTTTCAATGTCAGGACTAAAGCATTTACTAAGTCAACAGCACTTGACAGATCAACAGTTTGTGACTGTAACATGTCAGACAATAGCTTTGTCTCCCCAAACAACTTACGCAGAGTAACAAGATGCACAACAAATTCTAGGTCAATTTGAGCAAGAAGACCTCGGGCCTCAACAGTTCTTTCACCATGACGTTCTTGAGCAATCTCTTGCAGTAGTCGTTTAAGGGCAGGTAGAGTGTCCATGATATTACGTAGGGGCTAGAAATCGGCATGACCAACGTGTGTCGCTTAAACGTTGCAGCTCTCTGGTTCTGCCATACATTTCTCTTTGGAGAGACAGCCATTTTGGGTGCACATATGAGGAAGAAGTAAACATATAAAGACTCTGTAACAAAGAAAAAAACTCCTCCGTTTCTGGGACACTTTTGACTACATCAACTAACACTAAATTCAGACAATGAGCACTACAATGGACGTAGAAGGCAAATAAATTTAGCCTGTTCTTTGATCCTTGCCTGAACCCCTGAATGCTTACCGCTCATAACGGCAGCGCCATCGTACGCTTGGCCTACAAGGTTATTTTTGTAGTCCAGGCCATAACGTTCCAGTAAGTGTACTATTTTTCCAGTAAGCCCTGCTGCATCTAACCTCTCTGCAGATTCAAAATGGAGAAAACTCTCCTTAATGGCCCCATTGTAATAGTACCTGAGTGTGAAGGACATCTGTTCTTTTTTGAAATATCCTTTGTTTCATCTGCCATGACGCTAAAAACCTCACTTTTCTTCACTTCTTCTATGATTTCAGACCGAACCATTTCTGCCAAACAACCCAAAACCTCATTCTGGATGATCTTGCTTGTGTACTTTGCATTGTGAATGGAAGTTAATCTTCTCTTAACAAGTTGGTCGTGGTTAGCAACTGTGTTAAGAATTTCCCTAAAGTTTCCTTTGTTAGTGGACCCTTCAGATTCATCATGTCCTCTTTGTGCTATGTTTTGTGTAGCTGTAAGCAACAGCACTTCCCCAACTGTTTTAATGTATGCCTGATTTTCTTGTACTTGTTTAGTGTGTTCTTTGTCAAGGAGATCTGTTAGTGTTGCGTCAGTTCTAACAGCTCTTTGATAATCCCTCCATGCGATCATTGCACACTTGTGTCGTTCAGACTTTGCATGTAGTGAAAACCCTGCATTTCTCATAGTTGCCTTTTTCCAGTTTGTAAAACCAGGTGTTGAAACAAAAACGGTGTCTGGGGCATTTGGTGTGCTAAAATGTCTACATGCATAGCAACATATAGAGTCCGTCATTACAGAATACTCAAGCCATGGATGAGTAGTGTACCAGTTTGGTCTGAAGCTTCGTCTTCTGTCCCCCATCAGTGTGGTTGGGAATATCTTCAAGTTCGGCTGTACTGGTACGTCATACTTAGACTTGCTGATATCTGAAGAAGATGGACAGTAAACATAGGGCACAACTACAACATTTATTTACTGTATATCTGCATGTATTTCAAAATGTAGGCAAAGTATTTACTTTAAAAAAAAACAGAGCCATATTGACACAAAAATAATTAACAGCAGAAAGCAGCATTTTAAGGACACCCAGCAGGCCTACCATTACATTGTAATTGCATTGCTTTGCAAATAGTAAGAACCTTCCTCATCACAAACCTGATGGTGCAGTACTTGATCCACATGGATCCACTTGCTGTCCCTCTGGCTGTTCATCTCTCTGTCCCTGTATGCTTTCTTCTTCATGCTTCTCACCCTCTTCTTCATTCTCCTCGCCCTCTTCTTCATTCTCCTCACCCTCTTCTTCATCCTCCTCACCCTCTTCTTCATCCTCCTCACCCTCTTCTTCATCCTCCCTCACCCTCTGGAATTTCCCTCTCTTTGTCAGACCCCTCACTTTCATCACATGCTGGCTCTCCCTCTTCCTCAACTTTCTCAAAACCTCGATTTGTTTCTCTCACTTTTTTGTTTGCTGGGGCAAAAAATGACTTTATGTCCCTTCCTCGTTTCATGATAACTATTAGAAGAAGAAAAAACGTAGGGGCATGCATTACATTTTGTTACCTAACCATCCCTCCCTACTTAACACTGGCAGATAACCTGTTGATTACTTTACTAAAAATGTATTTGTTATCGCGATGCAACAGCCAAGACGGATGAAGTTACGTGGTTAACATCACAACATTGTGTAGACCTAGCAAGGATAGCCTACTAAAATTTGGATATTTGCTTCTGCTTCGATGAGTTTGCTTAGATATGATTACATTTCTAAACAAATCGAGACCAGACATTTAAAAACTTGATTTGATTTGTGTGAGGAACAAAAGGAACATGTAGGCTATGTGCAAGAACAACAAGTCACTTATGATATTAAATCGTTTTCCTTACCTTCGACTCCTGCAAATCGTAGCTCCTCTCGCAAATAGTAGTTGCTGAGCTCTCATTCACCGAAGCAGCACCACACGTGGCAGGCAGGCAGGCAGATGGCAGGATACAGTTTTTGGGTGCGCCACTCTAATTTACCCGTGTAGAACGTTGCCGTGTAGAGCGTTGCATTAGTTCCGCTTTTGGCGCTCGCGTGTAAAATAGTTATAAATTCATAATTTTTTATTTGGTCAGCACGGGGGGGCCACAGGGGTGGCCAGGGACATTTCCAGGGAGGCACGGGCCTCCCCCGGCCTCCGTGTAAAACCGCCACTGCCTCGAGGTACTGCTATCCCATCAATATATATCCTTTCATCAAAGGATCCCGGGAGGAGGTCCTACTTTCTACGTGACAACTCACCAGTCTCTGACACGTTTGATTGTTTACGTATGTAGGTGAGTTCACAATCAGTTATCACCACACAACCATCAGATGTCAGCACGGGCTTGGTTTTGGTTCCTAAAATCCTCTGGCTGCAACAAAGAGGAGAGATTAGTCATGGTCTCTTTTAGTTGTGACATTCTCTGTGTGGGAGCAGGAGCTAAGATGCCCTACCCTGTATCCTATCTGGAGCAGTGGAAACGCGTTTGAATCACGCTTCGCCATCTGGAAGTCCCACGGACGAATCTGGGTTTGGCGGATGCCAGCACAACGCTACTTGCCCCCCAATGCATAGTGCCAACTGTAAAGTTTGGTATGTAATGCTAGGTCAAAAAATCTAATAAAAAGGACCCCTTTGGGTCTCCGTAGCCTCGTCGCGAACCAAGGGAGGTGTGACAACGACGTGATTTTGGAGGTATGGCAACATGAGACTACAACTGACAATCTCAAGGTAACTCGCTCAGCTGACTTCTATTAACTTTATTCCAGCCAATAGCTTCGAAAACAGAAAACACATCAGTCCAGTCAGAAAATATATTAGATTTATTCTTCTGTCATACTGACAATAATACATTTAAAAAGTCCCATTTTATGCGATAACAAACAATTCACAAACAATAAAAAGGGGGACAACATTTAGGGGATATTACTATAAAAACAGTCCTGCACTTTGTTCAAAAGAATGTCAACTGGCGTTAGTCATGGACACGCCCTCCCTCCCTTAAATGGTACAAGGAGTAAGTGGTGTATAATATAATAATAATAATAATAATAATAATAATAAGCCATTTAGCAGACGCTTTTATCCAAAGCGACTTACAGTCATGCGTGCATAAATGTTTTCAGTCACCTGGTTGGTGTGCTACACAGAGCAGGGTTAGTTCTATGTAGGGTTGTAATATTACGCTAACTTTCCCCAAAATTCCCTGGGTTCCCAGATTTAAACAAAAATTTGGTTTATCCAATTTGGTTGATCAAATTTTACCCCAATTTTTCCTCCCCAATTTCGTAGTATCCAATTGTGTAGTTACGACCTTGTCTCATTGCGGCAACTCCACCGGGTTTCTGCTATCTCGTCAACTCCACCGGGTTTCAGCTATCTCGGCAACTCCACCGGGTTTCTGCTATCTCGTCAACTCCACCGGGTTTCTGCTATCTCGTCAACTCCACCGGGTTTCTGCTATCTCGTCAACTCCACCGGGTTTCTGCTATCTTGTCAACTCCACCGGGTTTCTGCTATCTTGTCAACTCCACCGGGTTTCTGCTATCTCGGCAACTCCACCGGGTTTCTGCTATCTTGTCAACTCCACCGGGTTTCTGCTATCTTGTCAACTCCACCGGGTTTCTGCTATCTCGTCAACTCCTTATGGAACCGTGATGCCAAATATGTTTGAAACAGACTGGCACCCAGGCTAGAGAAGGACTTAAATGTGACTGAAATAAATAGTAAAGTCAGTGCTACCTGAAGGTGCACCGATGGCTGTGTTTGAGAACATCAACGTTGTGATGCACTGTAGAGAAATGGTGACAGACAGGCTAATCTATATATATATATATAACAGGGATTAGTTATTTAGGATGCAAGATGATTTCTAGAGTCAGTCAGTCTGAAATTGATCTCGAACATTACCACGGTCTTAGTCTGAACCTTTACGCAGTCTCTGGGGCATTGGAAGCACTGTGGCCGGTGCCAGAGATTCTGAGTTTTGGTCAAAGTAAAGTCACAATGCATAAAATACCAACAATGGTTGCTACGACAATCCCATGTTTAAAAACAACTGAAAAAAACATCCCACTTTGAAGAGAAAGTTACGATTGAATGAATGTACAGCATTTGCTGACAGAATTTGTGATTGTTCTCCCTGCTTAAATAAAGGTCAAACAAATAACAAAACAAAAAAATCAGTCTTTATCTGTATAGAGATATTGCATGCATCCCAAATGGCACCCTATTCCCTATATAGTGCACTACTTTAGACTAGGGCTCATAGGGTTCTGGTCAAAAGTAGTGCACTATGTAGGGAATAGGGTGCCATTTACATTTTAGTCATTTAGCAGACGCTCTTATCCAGAGCGACTTACAGTTAGTGAGTGCATACATTATTTTTTTATTTTATTTTTCATACTGGCCCCCCGTGGGAATCGAACCCACAACCCTGGCGTTGCAAACGCCATGCTCTACCAACTGAGCTACATCCCCGCCGGCCATTCCCTCCCCATACCCTGGACGACGCTGGGCCAATTGTGCGCCGCCCCATGGGTCTCCGGGTCGCGGCCGGCTACGACAGAGCCTGGATTTCTGGTTGTCATATTGCTCAGGCACTTTATTCGTTGTGTACGTGTTTTGTGAGCAAGCTATTGAAACACAACATGTAGAACAAACGAAATATTAAACATTTCCCATTTCCTCAGTCATTATTCATTGGACATCTCCTCGGTACTGTTACTGCAATGCTGTCCACTAGATGGCGATAACGGGGTTCACGCCACTGACATTCACAGTGTTAACGCATAGTGGTAACACTGACACTATACCACCCTGGACATACAGTGGGGGAAAAAAGTATTTAGTCAGCCACCAATTGTGCAAGTTCTCCCACTTAAAAAGATGAGAGAGGCCTGTAATTTTCATCATAGGTACACGTCAACTATGACAGACAAAATGAGAAATAAAATTCCAGAAAATCACATAATAGGATTTTTTATGAATTTATTTGCAAATTATGGTGGAAAATAAGTATTTGGTCAATAACAAAAGTTTCTCAATACTTTGTTATATACCCTTTGTTGGCAATGACACAGGTCAAACGTTTTCTGTAAGTCTTCACAAGGTTTTCACACACTGTTGCTGGTATTTTGGCCCATTCCTCCATGCAGATCTCCTCTAGAGCAGTGATGTTTTGGGGCAGTCGCTGGGCAACACGGACTATCAACTCCCCTCCAAAGATTTTCTATGGGGTTGAGATCTGGAGACTGGCTAGGCCACTCCAGGACCTTGAAATGCTTCTTACGAAGCCACTCCTTTGTTGCCCGGGCGGTGTGTTTGGGAACATTGTCATGCTGAAAGACCCAGGCACGTTTCATCTTCAATGCCCTTGCTGATGGAAGGAGGTTTTCACTCAAAATCTCACGATACATGGCCCCATTCATTCTTTCCTTTACACGGATCAGTCGTCCCTGGTCCCTTTGCAGAAAAACAGCCCCAAAGCATGATGTTTCCACCCCCATGCTTCACAGTAGGTATGGTGCAACTCAGCATTCTTTGTCCTCCAAACACGACAAGTTGAGTTTTTACCAAAAAGTTATATTTTGGTTTCATCTGACCATATGGCATTCTCCCAATCCTCTTCTGGATCATCCAAATGCACTCTAGCAAACTCCAGACGGGCCTGGACATGTACTGGCTTAAGCAGGGGGACACGTCTCGCACTGCAGGATTTGAGTCCCTGGCGGCGTAGTGTGTTACTGATGGTAGGCTTTGTTACTTTGGTCCCAGCTCTCTGCAGGTCATTCACTAGGTCCCCCGTGTGGTTCTGGGATTTTTGCTCACCGTTCTTGTGATCATTTTGACCCCACGGGGGTGAGATCTTGCGTGGAGCCCCAGATCGAGGGAGATTATCAGTGGTCTTGTATGTCTTCCATTTCCTAATAATTGCTCCCACAGTTGATTTCTTCAAACCAAGCTGCTTACCTATCGCAGATTCAGTCTTCCCCAGCCTGGTGCAAGTCTACAATTCTGTTTCTGGTGTCCTTTGACAGCTCTTTGGTCTTGGCCATAGTGGAGTTTGGAGTGTGACTGTTTGAGGTTGTGGACAGGTGTCTTTTATACTGATAACAAGTTCAAACAGGTGCCATTAATACAGGTAATGAGTGGAGGACAGAGGAGCCTCTTAAAGAAGAAGTTACAGGTCTGTGAGAGCCAGAAATCTTGCTTGTTTGTAGGTGACCAAATACTTATTTTCCACCATCATTTGCAAATAAATTCATTAAAAATCCTACAATGTGATTTTCTGGATTTTTTTTCCTCAATTTGTCTGTCATAGTTGACTTGTACCTATGATGAAAATTACAGGCCTCTCTCATCTTTTTAAGTGGGAGAACTTGCACAATTGGTGGCTGACTAAATACTTTTTTTCCCCACTGTATCTTTACTCTATTCTACTGTTAAAATGAACCATACTGTCTGACAACACATTGCAAATGTATGATTACGTTCACAGTATCTATTTTTGGGGAAAGTGCAAAAAACATCCCTTTTTGAAAAAACGCAACTTAACCAAGGCCTAACTTCTGATTGACAACAGAACAGAATAGAGGGGGGAAACAAAACAGCAGAAACAATGAAAAAGTAACGTCCGTCTTTCACCTTAAAGCCTTGTGACGTAACACTGTTCATAACCGCACTATAACCATTATAACACAACGATTAGAACAGTGTGATTGAGCAATGTTGTCACTCTCTCAAGGAAAATTATATAACTTATAGACACAGAACGAAAACTAATAACAAGACACTGAATGAAATGAAAAAAACACATTGAAAATGGAAGACAAGGAAATAGCAATATGATAAATAATATAACCTCAAATGGCCTTCATACTGTAGGTCAGGGTTCTTCAATTCCGGTCCCGGAGGGCCGAAACACCTCTGTTTTTCCATCCTCTCCTTCTAAATCAGGGGCTAATTCAGACCTGGGACACCAGGTGAGTGCAATGAACTACCAGGTAGAAATAAAAAAAACAGAAGTGTTTCGGCCCTCCAGGACCGGAATTGAAGAACCCTGCTGTAAGTGAAGAAGATAATTATAATGATAAATACATGTTGAAAAAGTCTAAACATTTGAATGTAAGATTAAAGATTCAGCACCTCCATTACAGGCACATTACCAAGGGCTTGCCCCAAATGCTACCCTATCCCCCAACTACAGTGCTTCATTTCTGGTCTAAAGTAGTGCACTATGTAGGGAATAGGGGGCCATTTTGGGACGGTAACCCAAGTGTACGCTGGCACGTGTTCAGACACACATAACGATACATAAACATTACATGCACGGAGGAGGAGGAAGTCGATCACAACAACAACAACGCACCATAAAATGTGCTTGGATCAATATATTCAACGTTACCTCTAACATAGAGTGTGGTTTAATAATACACTGCTACTGTCTTTATATGTGATGTAGTACCTCAGTTCAAGGTTAGGAGGATCGGGCTCTTTTCATAGCAACAATCACCACCATCGCTTTAATACACAAAGAGTACTATAGGGAATAGGGTAGCATTTGGGATGACTCTTTACTAAGGGATGCTTGGTTATAATGCTGGAATAAGACCCTTGTGAGTTAAAAGCTACAAAGAGGTGCAAAAATAATGAAATTGTTTGGTTATAATATAAACATCCCTTTTCTTTTTTTTTAAACATCCCTTTTTTTCTCTCTCTCTCTCTCGAAGAAGAAATAGATAAAATATGATAAATATAAAAGCAAAAAAAGTTATCTTAAAAAGTTAGGATAACTAAAAGAAAAAGCTTTTTGGTTAAATGTGATGTTTCTTGTATTTGTTTTCCCTTTAACATGCTGACAGGAAGGTGATGGAGAAGGTTCTTCCCTTGTTGCTTGTTGCCCTAATGCCTGATTCCCACTAGGAGGCCAAACCGAGCCAAGCAGAGTTGTACTAGGCTGGCCTGGTTACACATCCACCATAGCTGCTGGAACCCTGAAGAGCAAAGAAAACACCCGGAGCCAGAACGGCCCTATAGTGTGAATGAAGCGTTAACTGGTATTCCTGCAAAGTGACACCTCACGTTTGATACCAATGCTACTGCTGAACTTTAGCACCCGCTAGTGGCTCATGGAAGCATGGCCACGCTGTTTAGTCCTGCCATGGAAGCATGGCCACGTTCTGTTTAGATCCACTAGTGGCCTGAGCACGTCTGGTTTAGAATCCACTAGTGGCTCATGGAAGCATGGCCACGTTCTGGTTTAGAATCCACTAGTGGCTCATGGAAGCATGGCCACGTTCTGGTTTAGAATCCACTAGTGGCTCCTGGAAGCATGGCCACGTTCTGGTTTAGAATCCACTAGTGGCTCATGGAAGCATGGCCACGTTCTGGTTTAGAATCCACTAGTGGCTCATGGAAGCATGGCCACGTTCTGGTTTAGAATCCACTAGTGGCTCATGGAAGCATGGCCACGTTCTGGTTTAGAATTTGTAGAAATGATACACTGTAGGTTGATAATAATACTATCATCAATTGTAGGAAGACTGATCGGTGCCAGAGCCTTCTCTAATTTATACTTCTTCAAGGTGAGAGTAAATACCAGTATTGTTACTGAGGTGAGTAAGCCTCAGAGTTTATGGTGCTTGGCACAGGAGGTTGGCAGCACCTTAATTGGGGAGGACGGGCTTGTGGTAATGGCTGGAGTGAAATAGTGGAACGGTATCAAATACATCAAACACATGCCATTCCATTCGCTCCGTTCCAGCCATTATTATGAGCCGTCCTCCCCTCAGCAGCCTCCTGTGGTGGTTAGGGTTTTATGAGAGTCACAGCACAGGACATAACTATGCCTTTACCCCAGAATCTCTCCATTCATTTCTCTCTCATTGTCTCTTTCTTCCCATCTCTGCTCCCTTCAAACTCCTTCATTTCTTAATCTTCTTCTAACCTCCCTCCCTCCCTCCCTCCCTCCCATGTCCACTAGGTGTAGCTCCTCCCCTCACCCCGCCCCCCCATGTCCAGTCTCCTGACCCTAGTAGGTGTAGCTCCTCCCCTCACTCCGCCCCCCCGCCCCCGCGTCCAGTCTCCTGACCCTAGAAGGCGTGGCTCCTGTCCCTGTGGGTGTGGCAGTGGGTGTGGCAGGGGCGTGGTGCTAGTTCTGCTGCACCAGTCGTCGGTAGTGTGGCATGATGGCGCTCTCAGGCAGGTACAGAGCCATCTCCAGGGCAACCAGGATGGTGAACTCAAACGGGATCAACTCTCGCCGACTGATACGGAAACGCTCCTCCAGTTTCTGCAGCGAAAGAGAAGATGGAAGAGGAGGAAGAGGAGGAAGAGACCTGTTAAAAAAGTTATGTGTTGCTCTACTTTTGCCCTTAGAGATCAGCCACAGGGTTTCCACACACTAAGGTGGATGGTGGATTTTAATCCAGAAAGACCTGACCCTTAGCAACGTAATATGAGTAATTAATATACAATATACAGTGGGGAAAAAAAGTATTTAGTCAGCCACCAATTGTGCATGTTCTCCCACTTAAAAAGATGAGAGAGGCCTGTAATTTTCATCATAGGTACACGTCAACTTTGACAGACAAAATGAGAAAAAAAAATCCAGAAAATCACATTGTAGGATTTTTAATGAATTTATTGGCATATGATGGTGGAAAATAAGTATTTGGTCAATAACAAAAGTTTCTCAATACTTTGTTATATACCCTTTGTTGGCAATGACACAGGTCAAACATTTTCTGTAAGTCTTCACAAGGTTTTCACACACTGTTGCTGGTATTTTGGCCCATTCCTCCATGCAGATCTCCTCTAGAGCAGTGATGTTTTGGGGCTGTCGCTGGGCAACACAGACTTTCAACTCCCTCCAAAGATTTTCTATGGGGTTGAGATCTGGAGACTGGCTAGGCCACTCCAGGACCGTGAAATGCTTCTTACGAAGCCACTCCTTCGTTGCCCGGGCGGTGTGTTTGGGATCATTGTCATGCTGAAAGACCCAGCCACGTTTCATCTTCAATGCCCTTGCTGATGGAAGGAGGGTTTCACTCAAAATCTCACGATACATGGCCCCATTCATTCTTTCCTTTACACGGATCAGTCGTCCTGGTCCCTTTGCAGAAAAACAGCCCCAAAGCATGATGTTTCCAACCCCATGCTTCACAGTAGGTATGGTGTTCTTTGGATGCAACTCAGCATTCTTTGTCCTCCAAACATGACGAGTTGAGTTTTTTACCAAAAAGTTATATTTTGGTTTCATCTGACCATATGACATTCTCCCAATCCTCTTCTGGATCATCCAAATGCACTTCAGACGGGCCTGGACATGTACTGGCTTAAGCAGGGGGACACGTCTCGCACTGCAGGATTTGAGTCCCAGGCGGTGTAGTGTGTTACTGATGGTAGGCTTTGTTACTTTGGTCCCAGCTCTCTGCAGGTCATTCACTAGGTCCCCCCGTGTGGTTCTGGGATTTTTGCTCACCGTTCTTGTGATCATTTTGACCCCATGGGGTGAGATCTTGCGTGGAGCCCCAGATCGAGGGAGATTATCAGTGGTCTTGTATGTCTTCCATTTCCTAATAATTGCTCCCACAGTTGATTTCTTCAAACCAAGCTGCTTACCTATTGCAGATTCAGTCTTCCCAGCCTGGTGCAGGTCTACAATTTTGTTTTTGGTGTCCTTTGACAGCTCTTTGGTCTTGGCCATTGTGAAGTTTGGAGTGTGACTGTTTGAGGTTGTGGACAGGTGTATTTTATACTGATAACAAGTTCAAACAGGTCCCATTAATACAGGTAACGAGTGGAGGACAGAGGAGCCTCTTAAAGAAGAAGTTACAGGTCTGTGAGAGCCAGAAATCTTGCTTGTTTGTAGGTGACCAAATACTTATTTTCCACCATAATTTGCAAATAAATTCATTAAAAATCCTACAATGGGATTTTCTGGATTTCTTTTCCTCAATTTGTCTGTCAAAGTTGACGTGTACCTATGATGAAAATTACAGGCCTCTCTCATCTTTTTAAGTGGGAGAACATGCACAATTGGTGGCTGACTAAATACTTTTTTTCCCCACTGTATATACACAAAAGTATGTGGACACCCCTTCAAATGAGTAGATTTGGTCCAATTCAGCCACACCTGTTGCTGACAGGTTTATAAAATTGAGCACACAGCCATGCAATTTCCATAGACAGACTTTGGCTGTAGAATGGGCTGAATTACTGAAGAGTTCAGTGACTTTCAACATGGCACCGTCATAGGATATCACCTTTCCAACAAGTCAGTTTGTCAAATTTCTGCCCTGCTAGAGCTGCCCCCGGTCAACTGTAAGTGCTGTTATTGTGAAGTGGAAACGTCTAGGAGCAACAACGGCTCAGCCGCAAAGTGGTAGGCCACACAAGCTCACAGAACAGGACCACTGAGTGCTGAAGCGCGTAGCGCGTAAAAATCGTCTGTCCTCGGTTGCAACACTCACTACAGAGTTCCAAACTGCCTCTGGAAGCAACGTCAGCACAAGAACTGTTCGTCAGGAGCTTCATGAAATGGGTTTCCATGGCTGAGCAGCCGCACACAATCCTAAGATCACCATGCGCAGTGCCAAGAGTCAGCTGGAGTGGTGTAAAGCTCGCCGCCATTGGACTCTGGAGCAGTGGAAACGCGTTCTCTGGAGTGATGAATCACGCTTCACCATCTGACAGTCCCACGGATGAATCTGGGTTTGGCGGATGTCAGGAGAATGCTACCTGCCCCAATGCATAGTGCCAACTGTAAAGTCTGGTGGAGGATAAATAATGGTCTGGGGCTGTTTTTCATGGTTCGGGCTAGGCACCTTAGTTCCAATGAAGGGAAATCTTAACCCTACAGCATACAATGCCATTCTAGACAATTCTGTACTTCCAACTTCGTGGCAACAGTTTACGGAAGGCCCTTTCCTGTTTCAGCATGACAATGCCCCCATGCACAAAGCGAGGTCCATAGAGAAATGGTTTGTCGCGATCAGTGTGGAAGAACTTGTCTGGCCTGCACAGAGCCCTGACCTCAACCCCATCGAACACCACCTTTGGGATGAATTGGAACGCCGACTGCGAGCCAGGCCTAATCGCCCAATGTCAGTGACCGACCTCACTAATGCTCTTGTGGCTGAATGGAAGCAAGTCCCCTCAGCAATGTTCCGACATCTAGTGGAAAGCCTTCCCAGAAGAGTGGAGGCTGTTATAGCAGCAAAGGGGGGGGGGACCAAACTACATAATAATGTTCGATGAACAGGTGTCCAGTTTTGGTCATGTAGTGCATGTGATGACTGAAAGTTGACCCAGGTAAACCTCTGATGTCATCATGTCTGTTAAAACAAGAAAATGACGCCCAGACAAACTGTGAATGTCTTCTGGGCTCTGCCCCCCTCCCCCCCCCCTCGCTCAGCTTTTTTAGGCCAGGTATATGCTTCAAATGGGTCCGGGAAACCAGCCCATCCCAGCCCAGCCCTTTGCACTAAAGCATTACTCCATAAAGATACACATACAAGAGCAGAATGTGAAAGACGCATACATCTATGAGCTTGCGTGATGTCTTGCTCCTTGAGGTCAACTTATAAAAGGCTTTATATAGCATACGTAAAGTCTTCATAAGCACTACATAGATGCTTCACAAAGCATTTAGAGGCTTTTATGTCATTCTAAAGGGATAACACGTACGTCTATGAGCTGCGTGACGTCCTGTTTCTTGAGGTCGCTGCTGATCTTAGCGGCGAGCAGCACACAGGCTCCAGAGACCAACTTCCTGTTGTGTTTGTTGAGTCGCCCCTGGAGGACCAGCTTCTCAAAGTAAACAAACGCCATCGCCACAGTGACTGCCTGCAGGCCGCAGTCGTCACCCACTGTACGCATCTCCCTCTTTAGACTGGAGAGAAGGGGGGGAGGAGAGAGGGGGAAAGAGAGGGGGAGAGAGAAAGGCAGGTGTTAGGATAAGAGTAAGACAAAGCATACTGAACATGACCACACACGGCAGTAGTATACCTCCTGATCTTGCTGAGAGTCAGCTTGACGTGAGGAAACTTCTCTTTAAACGTCTCGTTCATGTCCTTCTTCAGATCAGACGGCTTCACGTACTCTATCACTGTTGTCTACAGGGGGAGAGAGATAGGGAGGGAGAGGGAGGGAGAGAAGACGTAGGGAGGGAGTGGGGTAGGGATGGAGAGGGAGACAGATTGAGGAAGGAGAGAGGGTTGAGAGAAGGAGGGAGGGGTGAGAGAGAGGGGGAGGAGGGAGACAGAGGGAGGAGGGAGAGAGGGAGGAGGGAGAGAGGGAGGGAGGGAGGGGTGAAAGAGGGAGGGGAGAGAGAGGGAGGGAGGGGTGAGGGAGGGGAGAGAGAGGGAGGGAGGGGTGAGAGAGGGAGGGGAGAGGGAGGGAGAGAGAAATATAATATTGAACTTCTGTATAGCGTTTTTGGTTTGGCACAGCGACAAGAAGGTCCATCAAATCAAATCAAATTTTGTTTGCCACATGTGCAGAATACAACAGTGAAATGCTTACTTACAAGCCCTTAACACTTAGTTTTCTTAAAACTGCATTGTTGGTTAAGTATAAAATAGATAAGATACAAATTTAAATTTAAAATAATTAAAGAGCAGCGGTAAAATAAAATAACAGTAGGGAGGCTACATACAGGGTGTACCGGTACAGAGTCAATGTGCGGGGGCACCGGTTAGTCGAGGTAATTGAAGTAATATGTACATGTGGGTAGAGTTAAAGTGACAATGCATAGATAACAGAGAGTAGCAGCAGCGTAAAAGAGAGGGTGGGGTGGGGTGGGGGGGGAACATTTAGCTGTTCAGGAGTGGAGCCGGAGCACCAGTCTAGGTCCAAAAGGCTTCTTAACAGATTCTACGCCCAAGCAATAAGACTCCTGAACAGCTAATCATAGCTTGGGGGTAGAAGCTGTTAAGAAGCCTTTTGGACCTAGACTTGGCGCTCCGGTAGCGCTTGCCGTGCGGAAGCAGAGAGAACAGTCTTGACTTGGGTGACTGGAGTCTTTGACTAGGGCCTTCCTCTGACACCGCCTGGTATAGAGGTCCTGGATGGCAGGAAGCTTGGCCCCAGTGATGTACTGGGCCGTACCCACTACCCTCTGTAGCGCCTTGCAGTCGGAGGCCAACATACCAGGCGGTGATGCAACCAGTCAGGATGCTCTCGATGTTGCAGCTGTATAACTTTTTGAGGATCTGAGGACCCATGCCAAATCTTTGTTGTGCCGTCTTCACAACTGTCTTGGTGTGTTTGGACCATGACAGTTTGTTGGTGATGTGGACACCAAGGAACTTGAAGCTCTCAACCTGTTCCACTATCAATCAATTCAATCAATTTTATTTTATATAGCCCTTCTTACATCAGCTAATATCTCGAAGTGCTGTACAGAAACCCAGCCTAAAACCCCAAACAGCTAGTAATGCAGGTGTAGAAGCACGGTGGCTAGGAAAAACTCCCTAGAAAGGCGAAAGCCTAGGAAGAAACCTAGAGAGGAACCAGGCTATGAGGGGTGGCCAGTCCTCTTCTGGCTGTGCCGGGTGGAGATTATAACAGAACCATGCCAAGATGTTCAAAAATGTTCATAAGTGACAAGCATGGTCAAATAATAATCAGGAATAAATCTCAGTTGGCTTTTCATAGCCGATCATTAAGAGTTGAAAACAGCAGGTCTGGGACAGGTAGGGGTTCCATAACCGCAGGCAGAACAGTTGAAACTGGAATAGCAGCAAGGCCAGGCGGACTGGGGACAGCAAGGAGTCACCACGGCCGGTAGTCCCGACGTATGGTCCTAGGGCTCAGGTCTCTCAGTTGGCTTTTCATAGCCGATCATTAAAGAGTTGAAAACAGCAGGTCTGGGACAGGTAGGGGTTTCGTAGCCGCAGGCAGAACAGTTGAAACTGGAATAGCAGCAAGGCCAGGCGGACTGGGGACAGCAAGGCCCCGTTGATGAGAATGGGGGCGTGCTCAGTCCTCTTTTTCTTTCTGTAGTCCACAATCATCTCCTTAGTCTTGACCACGTTGAGGGAGAGGTTGTTATCCTGGCACCACACGACCAGGTCTCTGACCTCCACCCTATAGGCTGTCTCATCGTTGTCGGTGATCAGGCCTACCACTGTTGTGTCGTCGGCAAACTTAATGATGGTGTTGGAGTCGTGCCTGGCCATGCAGTCATGGGTGAAGAGGGAGTACAGGAGGGGAATGAACACGCACCCCAGAGGGGCCCCCGTGTTGAGGATCAGCGTGGCAGATGTGTTGTTACCTACCCTTACCACCTGGGGGCGGCCCGTCAGGAAGTCCAGGATCCAGTTGCAGAGGGAGGTGTTTAGTCCCAGGGTCCTTAGCTTAGTGATGAGCTTTAAGGGCACTATGGTGTTGAACGCTGAGCTGTAGTCAATGAACAGCATTCTCACGTAGGTGTTCCTTTTGTCCAGGTGGGAAAGGGCAGTGTGGAGTGCAATAGAGATTGCATCATCTGTGGATCTGTTGGGGCGGTATGGAGTGGGTCTAGGGTTTCTGGGATAATGGTGTTGATGTGAGCCATGACCAGCCTTTCAAAGCACTTCATGGCTACAGACTTGAGTGCTACGGGTCGGTAGTCATTTAGGCAGGTTATCTTAGTGTCCTTGGGGACAGGGACTATGGTGGTCTGCTTGAAACATGTTGGTATTTCAGTGAAGACACTTGCCAGTTGGTCAGCGCATGCTCGGAGTACGCGTCCTGGTAATCTGTTTGGCCCTGCGGCCTTGTGAATGTTGACCTGCATGCTTCAGTGTTGCTTGCCTCGAAGCGAGCATAGAAGTTATTTAGCTCGTCTGGTAGGCTCGTGTCACTGGGCAGCTCGCGGCTGTGCTTCCCTTTGTAGTCTGTAATAGTTTGCAAGCCCTGCCACATCCAACGAGCGTCGGAGCCGGTGTTGTACGATTCAATCTTAGTCCTGTATTGACTCTTTGCCTGTTTGACCGTTCGTTGGAGGGCATAGCGGGATTTCTTATAAGCGTCCAGGTTAGAGTCCCGCTCCTTGAAAGCGGCAGCTCTACCCTTTAGCTTAGTGCGGATGTTGCCTGTAATCCATGGCTTCTGGTTGGGGTATGTACGTACAGTCACTGTGGGTACGACGTCATCGATGCACTTATTGATGAAGCCAGTGTACTCCTCAATGCCATCGGAAGAATCCCGGAACATATTCCAGTCTGTGCTAGCAAAACAGTCCTGTAGCTTAGCATCTGCGTCATCTGACCACTTCCTTATTAACCGAGTCACTGATGCTTCCTGCTTTAGTTTTTGCTTATAAGCAGGAATCAGGAGGATAGAATTATGGTAGATTTTCCAAATGGAGGGCGAGGGAGAGCTTTGTACGCATCTCTGAGTGTGGAGTAAAGGTGGTCTAGATTTATTTTCCTCTGGTTGGACATTTAACGTGCTGGTAGAAATTAGGTAGAACGGATTTAAAAGTTTCCCTGCATTAAAGTCCCCGGCCACTATGAGCGCTGCCTCTGGATGAGCGTTTTCTTGTTTGCTTATGGCCTTATACAGTCGTGGTCAAAAGTTTTGAGAATGACACAAATATTAATTCTCACAAAGTCTGCTGCCTCAGTTTTTATGATGGCAATTTGCATATACTCCAGAATGTTATGAAGAGTGATAAGATAAATTGCAATTAATTGCAAAAGTCCCTCTTCGCCATGAAAATGAACTTAATCCCCAAAAAACATTTCCACTGCATTTCAGCCTTGCCACAAAAGGACCAGCTGACATCATGTCAGTGATTCTCTCGTTAACACAGGTGATAGTGTTGACGAGGACAAGGCTTGAGATCACTCTGTCATGCTGACTGAGTTAGAATAACAGAATGGAAGTTTAAAAGGAGGGTGGTGCTTGAAATCATTGTTCTTCCTCTGTTAATCATGGTTACCTGCAAGGAAACACATGCCGTCATCATTGCTTTGCACAAAAAGGGCTTCACAGGCAAGGATATTGCTGCTAGTAAGATTGCACCTAAATCAACCATTTATCGGATCATCAAGAACTTCAAGGAGACAGGTTCAATTGTTGTGAAGAAGGCTTCAGGGCGCCCAAGAAAGTCCAGCAAGCGCCAGGACCGTCTCCTAAAGTTGATTCAGCTGCGGGATCGGGGCACCACCAGTGCAGAGCTTGCTCAGGAATGGCAGCAGGCAGGTGTGAGTGCATCTGCACGCACAGTGAGGCGAAGACTTTTGGAGGATGGCCTGGTGTCAAGAAGGGTAGAGAGGAAGCCACTTCTCTCCAGGAAAAACACCAGGGACAGACTGATATTCTGCAAAAGGTACAGGGATTGGACTGCTGAGGACTGGGGTAAAGTCATTTTCTCTGATGAATCCCCTTTCCGATTGTTTGGGGCATCAGGAAAAAAGCTTGTCCGGAGAAGACAAGGTGAGCGCTACCATCAGTCCTGTGTCATGCCAACAGTAAAGCATCCTGAGACCATTCATGTGTGGGGTTGCTTCTCAGCCAAGGGAGTGGGCTCACTCACAATTTTGCCTAAGAACACAGCCATGAATAAAGAATGGTACCAACACATCCTCCGAGAGCAACTTCTCCCAACAATCCAAGAACAGTTTGGTGACGAACAATGCCTTTTCCAGCATGATGGAGCACCTTGCCATTAGGCAAAAGTGATAACTAAGTGGCTCGGGGAACAAAACATCTACATTTTGGGTCCATGGCCAGGAAACTCCCCAGACCTTAATCCCATTGAGAACTTGTGGTCAATCTTCAAGAGATGGGTGGACAAACAAAAACCCACAAATACTGACAAACTCCAAGCATTGATTATGCAAGAATGGGCTGCCATCAGTCAGGATGTGGCCCAGAAGTTAATTGACAGCATGCCAGGGCGGATTGCAGAGGTCTTGAAAAAGAAGGGTCAACACCGCAAATATTGAATCTTTGCATAAACGTAATGTAATTGTCAATAAAAGCCTTTGACACTTATGGAATGCTTGTAATTATACTTCAGTATACCATAGTAACATCTGACAAAATTATCTAAAAACACTGAAGCAGCAAACTTTGTGAAGACCAATACTTGTGTCATTCTCAAAACTTTTGACCACGACTGTACAGTTCATTGAGTGTGGTCTTAGTGCCAGCATCGGTTTGTGGTGGTAAATGGACAGCTATGAAAAATATAGATGAAAACTCTCTTGGTAAATAGTGTGGTCTACAGCTTATCATGAGATACTCTACCTCAGGTGAGCAAAATCTCGAGACTTCCTAAACATATTTTGTGCACCAGTTGTTGTTTACAAATATACACAGACCGCCACCCCTTATCTTACCGGAGTCAGCCGTTCTATCCTGCCGATGTAGCGTATATCCCGCCAGCTGTATGTTATCCATGTCGTCGTTCAGCCACGACTCGGTGAAACTTAAGATATTACAGATTTGAATGTCCCGTTGGTAGGATATCCGTGATCGTAGGTCGTCTATTTTGTTTTCCAATGATTGTACGTTGGCTAATAGGATTGATGGTAGAGGCAGATTACTGCACTGTGTCAGTAGGATCCTTACAAGGCACCTCTCCCTTCATCTATCTCTCATTCTCTCTCTCACCATGTATGAGGAGAAAATAAGGAGTGTGTGTCCTCTCTCACCATGTATGAGGAGAAAATAAGGAGTGTGTGTCCTCTCTCACCATGTATGAGGAGAAAATAAGGAGTGTGTGTCCTCTCTCACCATGTATGAGGAGAAAATAAGGAGTGTGTGTCCTCTCTCACCATGTATGAAGCGAAGATCAGGACTCTCTTGTGTTTCCCACAGGGCCACTGGGGGTCACTCAGAAGGTTGGGGTCATAGTCTGATGTGTCATCCACACCTGGAGAGCACAGAAACATACACATAAATACATATACATTAATACACAGACAATAATACATACGTTGCTATTGTTCACATAAAGACTTATACAAACAGTACATTCACATACAGAATGACAGATGCAGTCCATGTACTGCTTAAAAATGTGTTACGTGTGGGCTATGAATTGAAGTCCATAGTTTCTATAAGCCTACTGCACTGTGTCTGTCTGTCTGTCTGTCATTACATTAGCTGGTTTCTATAAGCCTACTGCACTGTGTCTGTCTGTCTTTACATTAGCTGGTTTCTATAAGTCTACTGCACTGTGTCCGTCTGTCTGTCATTAGCTGGTTTCTATAAGCCTACTGCACTGTGTCTGTCCGTCTGTCTGTCATTAGCTGGTTTCTATAAGCCTACTGCACTGTGTCTGTCTGTCATTACATTAGCTGGTTTCTATAAGCCTACTGCACTGTGTCTGTCTGTCTGTCTGTCATTACATTAGCTGGTTTCTATAAGCCTACTGCACTGTGTCTGTCTGTCTGTCTGTCTGTCATTACATTAGCTGGTTTCTATAAGCCTACTGCACTGTGTCTGTCTGTCATTACATTAGCTGGTTTCTATAAGCCTACTGCACTGTGTCTGTCTGTCATTACATTAGCTGGTTTCTATAAGCCTACTGCACTGTGTCTGTCTGTCATTACATTAGCTGGTTTCTATAAGCCTACTGCACTGTGTCTGTCTGTCTGTCTGTCATTACATTAGCTGGTTTCTATAAGCCTACTGCACTGTGTCTGTCCGTCTGTCTGTCATTAGCTGGTTTCTATAAGCCTACTGCACTGTGTCCGTCTGTCTGTCCTTAGCTGGTTTCTATAAGCCTACTGCACTGTGTCTGTCCGTCTGTCTGTCATTAGCTGGTTTCTATAAGCCTACTGCACTGTGTCTGTCTGTCTGTCCTTAGCTGGTTTCTATAAGCCTACTGCACTGTGTCTGTCTGTCTGTCTGTCTGTCATTACATTAGCTGGTTTCTATAAGCCTACTGCACTGTGTCCGTCTGTCTGTCATTAGCTGGTTTCTATAAGCCTACTGCACTGTGTCCGTCTGTCTGTCCTTAGCTGGTTTCTATAAGCCTACTGCACTGTGTCTGTCTGTCTGTCTGTCATTACATTAGCTGGTTTCTATAAGCCTACTGCACTGTGTCTGTCTGTCTGTCATTACATTAGCTGGTTTCTATAAGCCTACTGCACTGTGTCTGTCTGTCTGTCTGTCATTAGCTGGTTTCTATAAACCTACTGCACTGTGTCTGTCTGTCTGTCCTTAGCTGGTTTCTATAAGCCTACTGCACTGTGTCTGTCTGTCTGTCCTTAGCTGGTTTCTATAAGCCTACTGCACTGTGTCTGTCTGTCTGTCATTACATTAGCTGGTTTCTATAAGCCTACTGCACTGTGTCTGTCTGTCTGTCTGTCATTAGCTGGTTTCTATAAGCCTACTGCACTGTGTCTGTCTGTCTGTCCTTAGCTGGTTTCTATAAGCCTACTGCACTGTGTCTGTCTGTCTGTCCTTAGCTGGTTTCTATAAGCCTACTGCACTGTGTCTGTCTGTCTGTCTGTCTGTCATTAGCTGGTTTCTATAAGCCTACTGCACTGTGTCCGTCTGTCTGTCCTTAGCTGGTTTCTATAAGCCTACTGCACTGTGTCTGTCTGTCTGTCCTTAGCTGGTTTCTATAAGCCTACTGCGCTGTCTGTCTGTCCTTAGCTGGTTTCTATAAGCCTACTGCGCTGTCTGTCTGTCATTAGCTGGTTTCTATAAGCCTACTGCACTGTGTCTGTCTGTCTGTCCTTAGCAGGTTTCTATAAGCCTACTGCACTGTGTCTGTCTGTCTGTCCTTAGCTGGTTTCTATAAGCCTACTGCACTGTGTCCGTCTGTCTGTCCTTAGCTGGTTTCTATAAGCCTACTGCACTGTGTCTGTCTGTCTGTCTGTCTGTCATTACATTAGCTGGTTTCTATAAGCCTACTGCACTGTGTCTGTCTGTCTGTCTGTCTGTCATTACATTAGCTGGTTTCTATAAGCCTACTGCACTGTGTCCGTCTGTCTGTCCTTAGCTGGTTTCTATAAGCCTACTGCACTGTGTCTGTCTGTCTGTCCTTAGCTGGTTTCTATAAGCCTACTGCACTGTGTCCGTCTGTCTGTCCTTAGCTGGTTTCTATAAGCCTACTGCACTGTGTCTGTCTGTCTGTCCTTAGCTGGTTTCTATAAGCCTACTGCGCTGTGTCTGTCTGTCTGTCCTTAGCTGGTTTCTATAAGCCTACTGCACTGTGTCTGTCTGTCTGTCCTTAGCTGGTTTCTATAAGCCTACTGCGCTGTCTGTCTGTCATTAGCTGGTTTCTATAAGCCTACTGCACTGTGTCTGTCCGTCTGTCCTTAGCTGGTTTCTATAAGCCTACTGCACTGTGTCTGTCTGTCTGTCCTTAGCTGGTTTCTATAAGCCTACTGCACTGTGTCTGTCCGTCTGTCTGTCCTTAGCTGGTTTCTATAAGCCTACTGCACTGTGTCTGTCTGTAATTGAATGCCTGGCATTAATGTTGACCCACAATTCACTTTGTCAAGTTGAGCAGCGCTCTGGAACACTTAACCTGGATATCAGCGTTGGCAACACTCCCGGGCTACGTCCCAAATGGCACCCTATTCCCTATGGGCCCGGGTCTAAAGTAGTGCACTACATAGGGAATAGGGTACCATTTAGGATACAGTTCCTACATTCACCACCACCTGTCTCTGGGATCTGTCCCTGTCACCCTGACATCACAGAACAACTAACAGCTAGCGCAGCACACACACACACACACACAGGGAAGGGAGGCACGAGCACACACACACACACACACACACACACACACACACACACACACACACACACACACACACAAGGAAGGGAGGCACGAGCACACACACACACACACACACACACACACACACACACACACACACAGCTTTGTGTCTAGCTAATGAAGGGTCTCTAAATCGGGGACGTAGCGATGGACCAGGGCCGGACAGAGAGTACAGTGCTGTGATAATGACCATCTGTGGTAATCTGAAACACACAGAGACACAAACAAAAGCCATCCTCTCTCCCCCCTCTGTCTGTCTGTCTCTACCTCCCCTCTGTCTCTACCTCCCCTCTGTCTCTACCTCCCCTCTGTCTCTACCTCCCCTCTGTCTCTACCTCCCCTCTGTCTCCTCTCCTGTCTCCCCTCTGTCTCTACCTCCCCTCTGTCTCTACCTCCCCTCTGTCTCTACCTCCCCTCTGTCTCTGTCTCCCCCTCTGTCTCTGTCTCCCCCTCTGTCTCTGTCTCCCCCTCTGTCTCTGTCTCCCCCTCTGTCTCTGTCTCCCCCTCTGTCTCTGTCTCCCCCTCTGTCTCTGTCTCCCCCTCTGTCTCTGTCTCCCCCTCTGTCTCTGTCTCCCCTCTGTCTCTGTCTCCCCCTCTGTCTCTGTCTCCCCCTCTGTCTCTGTCTCCTCTCCTGTCTCCCCTCTGTCTCTACCTCCCCTCTGTCTCTGTCTCCCCCTCTGTCTCTGTCTCCCCCTCTGTCTCTGTCTCCCCCCTCTGTCTCTGTCTCCCCCTCTGTCTCTGTCTCCCCCCTCTGTCTCTGTCTCCCCCCTCTGTCTCTGTCTCCCCCTCTGTCTCTGTCTCCCCCTCTGTCTCTGTCTCCCCCTCTGTCTCTGTCTCCCCCTCTGTCTCTGTCTCCTCTCCTGTCTCCCCTCTGTCTCTACCTCCCCTCTGTCTCTACCTCCCCTCTGTCTCTACCTCCCCTCTGTCTCTACCTCCCCTCTGTCTCTACCTCCCCTCTGTCTCTGTCTCCCCTCTGTCTCTGTCTCCCCCTCTGTCTCTGTCTCCCCCTCTGTCTCTGTCTCCCCCTCTGTCTCTGTCTCCCCCTCTGTCTCGGTCTCCCCCTCTGTCTCGGTCTCCTCTCCTGTCTCCCCTCTGTCTCTACCTCCCCTCTGTCTCTACCTCCCCTCTGTCTCTACCCCCCCAGTCTCTCCGTGTCTCCTCCCCCTCCGTGTCTCCACCCCCTCCGTGTCCCCTCCCCCTCCGTGTCTCCTCCCCCTCCGTGTCTCCACCCCCTCCGTGTCTCCTCCCCCTCCGTGTCTCCACCCCCTCCGTGTCCCCTCCCCCTCCGTGTCCCCTCCCCCTCCGTGTCCCCTCCCCCTCAGTGTCTCCTCCCCCTCAGTGTCTCCTCCCCCTCAGTGTCTCCTCCCCCTCAGTGTCCCCTCCCCCCTCAGTGTCTCCTCACCCTCAGTGTCTCCTCACCCTCAGTGTCTCCTCACCCTCAGTGTCTCCTCACCCTCAGTGTCTCCTCACCCTCAGTGTCTCCTCACCCTCAGTGTCTCCTCACCCTCAGTGTCTCCTCACCCTCAGTGTCTCCTCACCCTCAGTGTCTCCTCACCCTCAGTGTCTCCTCACCCTCAGTGTCTCCTCACCCTCAGTGTCTCCTCACCCTCAGTGTCTCCTCACCCTCAGTGTCTCCTCACCCTCAGTGTCTCCTCACCCTCAGTGTCTCCTCACCCTCAGTGTCTCCTCACCCTCAGTGTCTCCTCACCCTCAGTGTCTCCTCACCCTCAGTGTCTCCTCACCCTCAGTGTCTCCTCACCCTCAGTGTCTCCTCACCCTCAGTGTCTCCTCACCCTCAGTGTCTCCTCACCCTCAGTGTCTCCTCACCCTCAGTGTCTCCTCACCCTCAGTGTCTCCTCACCCTCAGTGTCTCCTCACCCTCAGTGTCTCCTCACCCTCAGTGTCTCCTCACCCTCAGTGTCTCCTCCCCCTCAGTGTCTCCTCCCCCTCCGTGTCTCCTCCCCCTCAGTGTCTCCTCCCCCTCCGTGTCTCCTCCCCCTCCGTGTCTCCTCCCCCTCCGTGTCTCCTCCCCCTCCGTGTCTCCTCCCCCTCCGTCTAAATAAACAGGTCACACACTATAGTGCTCGTTATATTAGTATTATTGTGTCTGAAGCAGCGTTTCAGTAAACAGCATGTTTTGTGTGTGTGTGTGTGTGTGTGTGTGTGTGTGTTTTCAGCTGCTACTATACAGGACAGTTCAGCACCACAGGCAACCCAGCATGACAGGCAACCCAGCATGACAGACAACCCAGCATGACAGGCAACCCAGCATGACAGACAACCCAGCATGACAGGCAACCCAGCATGACAGGCAACCCAGCATGACAGGCAACCCAGCATGACAGGCAACCCAGCATGACAGGCAACCCAGCATGACAGGCAACCCAGCATGACAGGCAACCCAGCATGACAGACAACCCAGCATGACAGGCAACCCAGCATGACAGGCAACCCAGCATGACAGACAACCCAGCATGACAGGCAACCCAGCATGACAGGTCACATTAAAGCCAGCATGACAGGTCATATTAAAGCCAGCATGACAGGCAACCCAGCATGACAGGTCATATTAAAGCCAGCATGACAGGGCACATTATAGCCAGCATGACAGGGCACATTATAGCCAGCATGACAGGGCACATTATAGCCAGCATGACAGGGCACATTATAGCCAGCATGACAGGGCACATTATAGCCAGCATGACAGGGCACATTAAAGCCAGCATGACAGGGCACATTAAAGCCACCATGACAGGGCACATTAAAGCCAGCATGACAGGGCACATTAAAGCCAGCATGACAGGGCACATTAAAGCCAGCATGACAGGGCACAGCAAAGCCAGCATGACAGGGCACAGCAAAGCCAGCATGACAGGGCACAGCAAAGCCAGCATGAGAGGACACAGTAAAGCCAGCATGACAGGCCACAGTAAAGCCAGCATGACGGGCCACAGTAAAGCCAGCATGACAGGGCACAGTAAAGCCAGCATGGTAGCATGGTGCAGTAGAGGTCATAGCCCCGTGGACAGCAGGTGCAGTTAGTCCACAATATGATAATAGCTCCCTCTGAAGGACTAGGAATTTTCACCATATTACTTACCAATATGGTGCAACCTACATCCATATGATGCAACCTGGTTAAATAGAGATTAAATAAAAAATAAAAAGTCCAGTCCTATGTTGGAGTTAAGGTGGCGTTTCTGGGTTAGGGGTCAGGTGTTAGAGCCAGGTCTTACCCAGGTCCAGTCCCACGTTGCTATTCAGCCTGGTTGGGGTGTAGTTTCTGGGGTTACTGTTCCGGGTCACCTGGTTGAGGGGCACCTGGAGGGTAATGTCCACCGAGGGGGTCTTCTGGCGGACCAGGGCGTTGGTCGGATACAGAAACTGGGCATACGACACCGTCTATGGAGGAAGATCAATCAACCAATCAATCAATCAATCAATCAATTATACATGCAGGAACAATCCCACAGTTTAGGATTTACAGTCGATCTGCTGATGGCCAGAGGGACAGGACAGCATAGCAGCACAGCTGGATACAGAGAAACTACAGCACTGAAACAGCTGGTTACAGAGAAACTACATCACTGAAACAGCTGGCTACAGAGAAACTACAGCACTGAAACAGCTGGCTACAGAGAAACTACAGTACTGAAACAGCTGGCTACAGATAAACTACAGCACTGAAACAGCTGGCTACAGAGAAACTACAGAACTGAAACAGCTGGCTACAGAGAAACAACATAACTGAAACAGCTGGCTACAGAGCAGTGCAGGAAGAAAAATAAGTCATACACTCATAATAATCATTTTCTGTCCTTTTATTTTTGTACTGCTAGAGAACCTAACGACACAGCAGGACAGAGCACAGGGAAGCGAACCACAGCGCAGTGGGAAACGGAACGGTGCAGTTCAATTCACACTGCTGTGGACTGCAGGTGCAGTTTAAGGGGGGGGGGTCTCTATCTGTTTGGACTACTCTAGCTTTGGGGGGCCTATGCACCTACCTAGACAATAATCTAGGGCTAGGTGGAAGACTGCTACTAGGTGCATCGTACCTAAGCATCCCTTCTGGGATGTCACAGGGAGATAGAACGGGGTAGATGAGGACATCGCTCAACCAACCAACCAACTAACTACCTACCTACCCAAAACTACCATGAATTGTTTATGAGGTCTAATGTATGATTTTGTTACATTAAATCATTCAGTAATGACTAGAAAGAAATTATGGCAATCATCAGTTTTTAAATCGTCAGTAAGAAACTGCTAGCCATTGGCTGCTAACAGCTGAGAACTGCTAGCTAACTGGCTGCTAACAGCTGAGAACTCCTGAGTGGCGCAGTGGTCTAAGGCACTGCATCGCAGTGCTAACTGTGCCACTAGAGATCCTGGTTCGAATCCAGGCTCTGTCGCAGCCGGCCGCGACCGGGAGACTCATGGGTGGCGCACAATTGGCCCAGCGTCGTCCAGGGTAGGGGAGGGAATGGCCGGCAGGGATGTAGCTCAGTTGATAGAGCATGGGGTTTGCAACGCCAGGGTTGTGGGTTCAATTCCCACGGGGGGCCAGTATAAATAAAAAAAATGTATTCACTAACTGTAAGTCGCTCTGGATAAGAGCGTCTGCTAAATGACGTAAATGTAAATGTAACTGCTAGCTACCTGGCTGCTAACAGCTGAGAACTGCTAGCTAACTGGCTGCTAACAGCTGAGAACTGCTAGCTATCTGGCTGCTAACAGCTGAGAACTGCTAGCTAACTGGCAAGCACAAAAACAGTCAACAACTTCGGGAGTACAGACCCCTGGGCCAGCTCCCTGCCATCCACGACCTCTATACCAGGCGGTGTCAGAGAGAGGCCCTAAAAATTGTCAAAGAATCAAGCCACAGACCGTTCTCTCTGCTACCACACGACAAGCGGTACCGATGCACCAAATCTGGAACCAACAGGACCCTGAACAGCTTCTAAGCCATAAGACTACTAAATAGTTCACCAAATAGCTACCCGGACTATCTGCATTGACCCTTTTTGCACTAACTCTTTTGACTCATCACATACGCTGCTGCTACTGTTTATTATCTGTCCTGTTGCCTAGTCACTATATCCCTACCTACAGCATATGTACATATGTGTAAATGATAAGTGTGTAAATGATAAACACATTAGTGCAATAAAATGAAGAAATTGATTAAAATGCTGGACGTGAATGCTGGAATTAAACAATAACTATGCAAATGAGTAAAAGCTGTGTGCTTTAAGGAAATAGACGTCTGGCTCAAATACAAGCCTGGCTCAAATACAAGCCTGGCTCTAATAAGCGCCTGTTGTGTTCAGTGATTTAATGTGGAACTGAGCGTTTTAAACTACTTTGCAGATACGAAACAGACAATCATAATATCAGTCAAAAATATCAAATTCCGGGGCCTTCCGAGTGGCGCAGTTGTCTAAGGCGCTGCATCGCAGGGCTTGAGGCGTCACTACAAACCTGGGTTCGATCCCGGGCTGTTTCACAACCGGCCGTGACCGGGAGTCCCATAGGGCGGCGCACAATTGGCCCAGCGTCGTCCGGGTTAGGGGAGGGTTTGGCCGGGGGGGGGGGGGGGGGGGGCTTTACTTGGCTCATTGCGCTCTAGCGAGTCCTGATTTTGGTCGTCAGTTGAACAGTGTTTCCTCCGACACATTAGTGCGGCTGACTTCCGGGTTAAGCTGGCAGGTGTTAAGGAGCGCGGTTAGGCGGGTCATGTTTCGGAGGACGCATGACTCGACCTTCGCCTCTCCCGAGCGATGAGACAAGATCGCAATTGGATATCACGAAATTGGGGAGAAAAAGGGTGTAAAAAATATTTAATTATAAAAAATAATAATGATAATAATAAAAATGACATTCCCAGTTGATGCTACAAAACCAACTTTATTAGAGGTTTTAAAAATAGGTTCTATTTGACTCAACATTCTATGACGTACAGTAAGGCATTGTTAGCAGAATTGATGGATGCAGTTCAATACATGACAAATATAATTCACCAATAAATGTCTTGGTAGTCCAAACAATATTGCTATCAGGTTGTACATTTTTTTACATTTACATTTTAGTCATTTAGCAGACGCTCTTATCCAGAGCGACTTACAGTTAGTGAATACATTTTTTTTATTTATACTGGCCCCCCGTGGGAATTGAACCCACAACCCTGGCGTTGCAAACGCCATGCTCTATCAACTGAGCTACATCCCTGCCGGCCATTCCCTCCCCTACCCTGGACGACGCTGGGCCAATTGTGCGCCGCCCATGAGTCTCCCGGTCGCGGCCGGCTGCGACAGAGCCTGGATTCGAACCAGGATCTCTAGTGGCACAGTTAGCACTGCGATGCCGTGCCTTAGACCATTGCGCCCACTCAGGAGACCATCACAGCTGGCCTGGTACATTGCTTGCTGCCTCCATTCGGGACGCACTGTTTCAGTTTCAATTACTCAATATTTTGGACAAAAACGGACGAATGCAACTAAGGCTGGGAATGTCAATACAATCAAACTAGCAAGGGCAATGATCACAAATCAGTCATAACGTGTCTAATAGGCTAGCGTATCTATTTATGTAGCAAGGTAAAAACAAGGAGCCTAACGTTAGCTAGTTAGCTGCTAGGAGGATGTCATGTCATTGGAGTAGTGTGTGACTGACTTTTCTCCCCTCATATCATTTTTCGATGGCCTCAGCTAGAGATGCAGGTGTCATTTGGTTAGCTAGCAATAAATGTGAATCGCTTTGCTAGCTAGCTATGCTGAACTTGAACGACCGTTATCCAGTTGTCTTGCTTTCGCAAATTCACTCTGGCTATCTACTCCGATTTCAGAGCACTCTTGTCTGAGTGTGCCAGAGCGCAGAATAACTGATTAATTTACAAAAACGCTCAACACCCACTGAATATGATCGACGTCAGTAAACCTAGGCAAAAAAAAGTAATAGTTAGTCAAGAAAGCTCTAGATAACATGTAAACAGCCTAACCAGCTCTGCAAGGGAGAGTAAAATGGTCAGAGTGAGGTGTTCTCTCATTTGTGTCTGGAAGTAGCTAGCAAGCTAGCCAACTTTAGCTAGTTAGCTTGGGTGCTTGGTTGGGACAAGCGTGCATTTGCAGGCTAGCTGCAGAAGGACGAGTAGGCTACAATTCCCCAAAGTTTTTCAATGAACTTTTGACGGCCAACTAGCTGAAAAAGTTTGAGAGGGTTTATCTAATGTTCCTTCGTTAGAATTTTAGCTCATCTTGCTCTGGCTAGCATTAGTTGTTGTTCTTGATGTGCATAACTCTGAGGGAGAGAGAGCCTACCTTTTCATGGTGGTTTGATCAATAGGACTGTAAAGTTCCCAAATGTAAGAGGACTCCCGTGGTGTTTATATACAGTATTTGCAGAAATCCATTCAGGTGTATTTGGTGGCTTTTGGCGAATGCGTTCTAATGATCTAAAGTCGCGCTGTTGCTACTGCCTGTAAACACACAGTCCAGTTCAAAGTGAATGATGGCAGGCCCATGTGGCAAATGACTTGTTTGTATAAAGGCCTACTGTAGCTCTGATTGTCTATAGCGCACTGGTCTGTGTAGACTCCGGTCTTGGACGAGACAGATGTTTTTATTAGGTTTTATTTACTGCAGTGTGTATTAATTGTCCAAACGCACGGCAGCTTTCCCACTCTATATTGCTATAGAATTTTCACAAATGCCTTAGTATTATAATATAAGTACAGTGTGTCCCCAGTACCTTGCAGTAGAGGGGGGATATAAGTACAGTGTGTCCCCAGTACCTTGCCGTAGAGAGGGGGGAGGATATAAGTACAGTGTGTCCCCAGTTCCTTGCCGTAAAGGGGGGAGGATATAAGTACAGTGTGTCCCCAGTACCTTGCCGTAGAGAGGGGGGAGGATATAAGTACAGTGTGTCCCCAGTACCTTGCCGTAGGGCTCCAGGTCTAACCCCTCCAGTCCAGGCATCATCTCCAGAGCGGTAGAGATGTTCCCTGATGAATGTCTATGCCTGTCCAACTTGGGGTCACTGTGGAGATGAGACAAACAGAGAGAGAAGAGCGAAAGAGAAAAAAAAAGAGCGTCGGAGAGAGAGAGAATAAAAATGAGGAGAGCGAAAGAGAGAGAGAGAGAGAGAGAGAGAGAGAGAGAGGAAGAGAGAGAGAGAGAGAGAGAGAGAGAGAGAGAGAGAGAGAGAGAGAGAGAGAGCCAGAGAGAGAGAGAGAGAGAGAGAGAGAGAGAGGAAGGAGAGAGAGAGAGAGAGAGAGAGAGAGAGAGAGAGAGAGAGAGAGAGAGAGAGAGCCAGAGAGAGAGAGAGAGATGAGAATTACTTCAGAGCTTCAGGACCCCATCAGTCCCATAGCATTTACCAGTCAGTAATTGGAGAGGAGAGAGTCAGATGGATAGTTCCAGACACAGGAGAGAGTTTATGGTCGTTAGTTATGACAGCCTGAACCATGTCTTTGGATGGGGGAAGCACTTCGAAGTGGAGCTCTTCCTAGACTAGGCAGATCATTCATTCATTATTCATGACAGTTGTAGTATCATCTCTGTCAAGCAATAGGCCCTACTAGTGCTGAGCGATTACGGCTTTTTGAGGTCGATTTTGGCTTCGGTTGAATTATAAATAAAATAAAATCACGACCTCATTATGCGAGTTGAATGCTGTAACAACACAGAATAAAACAATTAAAGAGAAGTCCCATGACGATAGTGACATTACTTATTAACCATCAGTTAATTAAAATATGTCAGTTGTTGTGTACATCACATTCGTTTCATTTGATGACTTTATTATTTCATTCCAAGTTTAATCTCATCTCTACAGAGCTGCTGCCTATATTGTCTGACAAAAATCACTATTTTAGTAGTTCTTCCAAAGTAAATAAGGCATACTATTATGACTGCTGAATACAAACACCTAGAGAAGCAAATGCTCCCTCTTGATCGTGTATTATTTTGTCTCTTTAAGTAGCAGGCATAAAATAAACACAGACCGTACAAGTAGTCGCACAATGGATTATGGTCATTGTAGTTAAATTATCACGTTTTTCTGCGGTAAACTATGTAGAAGATTGACCTGTTGGAAAACTCCCTGCAACGTCGCACAGTACGGGATCTGATTTATCTCTAGCGAAACTGCTGCGCAATGTGCATATTTATAGATACACACGGCATGGCATGGCTTAACGTGACCACGCCCCCGAGTACGGAACAGCCATAGGGTACTCCCGTTACGCCCATGTTAAAATTGCCTACTTTACGCATAACCCGACAAACGGCTGTATTATTTTTTATTTTCATTCTATAAAAAGATTTAGGATATGCTTGGTTGGCCATTTTTTATAAAAAAAAGCACCCAGAGAAAATTATTTAGTGTAGAGGTGCTGACTAATGACGAATAAACTGTAAACTATAAAAATCAATAAAAAAGAGAGTCGCACATAAATTCTATGTAAAACACCAACGTTTCGGCGTCACTGTGCCTTCTTCAGGGTGGCCATTTTTAAACATACTTCCTTGTCGTCTTAAATCAACAAACTTCATCATACCTAAAAACACTTTCATGCTAAACGTAAATAGGTTTGCATTAACAGATAAGACTGTCGCATGGAATGTACGCCACGATTATCAGCCAAAGAGCCAATTCCGACAGACTTTCTTCAACTAGCTAACTAACCCGGCTATTAAAGATGCTGAAAGGCAAATGACGTTTAATCAACTGGCCAAGGACTAGGTTAGACGAACCTCATGGTTTTCAGATGATGATGAAAGGCTGTTAGCTCTGGATACTTCCACCATTGTTCCAATGGTGGAACAAGCTCGGATTCACTCACCACCTTCCGGAGACATTTGAAACCCCACCTCTTTAAGGAATACCTGGGATAGGATAAAGTTGGCCAGTTGATTAAACGTAATTTGCCTGATTGGTGGAGTGCTGCAGAGACGGTTGTCCTTCTGGAAGGTTCTCCCATCTCCACAGAGGAACTCTGGAGCTCTGTCAGAGTGACCATCAGGTTCTTGGTCACCTCCCTGACCAAGGCCCTTCTCCCCCGATTGCTCAGTTTGGCCAGGTGGCCAGCTCTAGGAAGAGTCTTGGTGGTTCCAAACTTCTTACATTTAAGAATGATGGAGGCCACTGTGTTCTTGGGGACCTTCAATGCTGCAGAAACTTTTTGGTACCCTTCCCCAGATCTGTGCCTTGACACAATCCTGTCTCGGAGCTCTATGGACAATTCCTTCGACCTCATGGCTTGGTTTTTGCTCTGACATGCTGTGGGACCTTATATAGACAGGTGTGTGCCTTTCCAAATCATGTCCAATCAATAGAATTTACCACAGGTAGACTCCAATCAAGTTGTAGAAACATCTCAAGGATGATCAATGGAAACAGGATGCACCTGAACTGAATTTTGAGTCTCATAGCAAAGGGTCTGAATACTTATGTCAATAAGGTATTTCAGTTTTTTATTTGTAATACATTTGCAAAAATATCTAACAACTTGTTTTCGCTTTGTCATTATTGGGTATTGTGTGTAGATAGCTGAGGATTTTTATTTTATTTAATCCATTCTAGAATAAGGCTGTAACGTAACAAAATGTGGAAAAAGTCGAGGGGTCTGAATACTTTCCGAAGGCACTGTATTTAGATCGAGATTAACTTCTATCGCTAGCCAGCCAGCTAACGTCAGCTAACCGGCGAAAAAACTAGGGGTAAACAAACAGTGACGTAAGTATTATGTGATAGCTTTACTTTGTGTAATTTGTATATATATATATATATATATATATATATATATATATATATATATATATATATATATATATATATATATATATATATATATATATATATATATATATTGTTTAAACCTTTATTTAACTAGGCAAGTCAGTTAAGAACAAATTCTTATTTACAATGACGGCCTACCCCGGCCAAACCTGGACGACGCTGGGCCAATTGTGCGCCGCCCTATGGGACTCCCAATCACGGCCGGTTGTGATACAGCCTGGAATCGAACCAGGGGGGTCTGTAGTGACGCCTCAAGCACCGAGATGCAGTGCCTTAGACCGCTGAGATGCAGTGCCTTAGAACGCTGAGATGCAGTGCCTTAGACCGCTGAGATGCAGTGCCTTAGACCGCTGAGATGCAGTGCCTTAGAACGCTGAGATGCAGTGCCTTAGACCGCTGAGATGCAGTGCCTTAGAACGCTGAGATGCAGTGCCTTAGACCGCTGAGATGCAGTGCCTTAGACCGCTGAGATGCAGTGCCTTAGACCGCTGAGATGCAGTGCCTTAGACCGCTGAGATGCAGTGCCTTAGAACGCTGAGATGCAGTGCCTTAGACCGCTGAGATGCAGTGCCTTAGAACGCTGAGATGCGGTGCCTTAGACCGCTGAGATGCAGTGCCTTAGACCGCTGAGATGCAGTGCCTTAGACCGCTGAGATGCAGTGCCTTAGAACGCTGAGATGCAGTGCCTTAGACCACTGAGATGCAGTGCCTTAGAACGCTGAGATGCAGTGCCTTAGACCACTGAGATGCAGTGCCTTAGAACGCTGAGATGCAGTGCCTTAGACCGCCGAGATGCAGTGCCTTAGAACGCTGAGATGCAGTGCCTTAGACCGCTGAGACGCAGCGCCTTAGACCGCTGAGACGCAGCGCCTTAGACCGCTGAGACGCAGTGCCTTAGACCGCTGAGATGCAGTGCCTTAGACCGCTGAGATGCAGTGCCTTAGAACGCTGAGATGCAGTGCCTTAGACCGCTGAGATGCAGTGCCTTAGACCGCTGCGACGCAGTGCCTTAGACCGCTGAGATGCAGTGCCTTAGACCGCTGCGACGCAGTGCCTTAGACCGCTGAGATGCAGTGCCTTAGACCGCTGCGACGCAGTGCCTTAGACCGCTGAGAGGCAGTGCCTTAGACCGCTGAGATGCAGTGCCTTAGACCGCTGAGACGCAGTGCCTTAGACCGCTGAGAGGCAGTGCCTTAGACCGCTGCGACGCAGTGCCTTAGACCGCTGAGAGGCAGTGCCTTAGACCGCTGAGAGGCAGTGCCTTAGACCGCTGAGATGCAGTGCCTTAGACCGCTGAGAGGCAGTGCCTTAGACCGCTGAGAGGCAGTGCCTTAGACCGCTGCGACGCAGTGCCTTAGACCGCTGAGAGGCAGTGCCTTAGACCGCTGAGAGGCAGTGCCTTAGACCGCTGAGAGGCAGTGCCTTAGACCGCTGAGAGGCAGTGCCTTAGACCGCTGAGATGCAGTGCCTTAGACCGCTGAGAACGCAGTGCCTTAGACCGCTGAGAGGCAGTGCCTTGGACCGCTGAGATGCAGTGCCTTAGACCGCTGAGAGGCAGTGCCTTAGACCGCTGAGATGCAGTGCCTTAGACCGCTGCGACGCAGTGCCTTAGACCGCTGAGATGCAGTGCCTTAGACCGCTGAGACGCAGTGCCTTAGACCGCTGAGAGGCAGTGCCTTAGACCGCTGAGATGCAGTGCCTTAGACCGCTGAGATGCAGTGCCTTAGACCGCTGAGATGCAGTGCCTTAGACCACTGAGAGGCAGTGCCTTAGAACGCTGAGACGCAGTGCCTTAGACCGCTGAGAGGCAGTGCCTTAGACCGCTGCACCACTCGGGAGCACAAGTTAGCAGGAAGGGTAACAAATTAGAGTGACAGAATAAGTATCATGCAAATCATTTGTAGTTGTGACAGCCAAGTACGTTAATAAAGACACGTGACGCTGCTGCAAACATTTATTGAAATGACAAAAAAAAAAAGTGTCTTGCTTAGGATGACGCCAAAGTTAGGCTACATGGGAGTAACGGGAGTGCCCTAAGGCTGTACCCTACTCGGGGGCGTGGTCACGTTAAGCCACGCCTCGCCGTGTGCATCTATTAAGCTCACAGAAAAAACGGTCAATTAGTTGTTTAAAATCTGAAAAATAACCAACATTTCAGTTAATCGCTCAGCACTAGGCCCTACTAAAGGAACAGCCATTGTAGTGTAGTAGAATCTAGCAGGAACGGCCACTAGTAGTAGAATCTAGCATTGTAGTGTACTTTGACTGATCTGTGGCAGTGTAAAAGTACTAAAGGAGTACAGGAGAAATACAGCGAGGATGAGACAGGAAGGCTGAGGCAGCTGATAACACACCATGAAAAAGAGACCCAGTTCCAGTCCCAAATGGCACATACTCCCTATATAGTGCACTACTTTTGACCAGGGCCCATAGGGCTCTATATAGGGAATAGGGAGCCATTTGGGACTCAGACCTACCAAGCGCAGACCGCTCTCTCTCTCTCTCTTTCGATGTCTCTCTTTCGATCTCTCTCTTTCACGCTCTCGCTCTCTTTCACTCTCGCTCTCTGTTGGGCAAGCTGTAGATAACGTAGCTGTCGTTTGTGGTTAGCGGTGTCTCTAAAGTCACACCTACTGTATAGCACAGCCAGTCAAATCCTATTCAAGACAATCCTTTGTCCCCCCTCTCTCTCTCTCATGTCGATCTCCTTAGGAGACTTTGAGACATGCACGCAGGCAATAGCATAGCGGCTGCTGCTTGAGGAGTCTCTGCTCTTTCTTTAAAAACTGACAGATGCTTTTAAAAAGAGGCCTGCAGACCAGCATAGAGCACTCCCTACCCAGCAAATCATAATTGGTCCTGTGAAGGTTCCCAGAACATTCGTTAGGTCGTGGTAAATGTTCTCACAACAACAACAACAACTGTCCAGTCGTGGTGATGATTATAGAATGTTTCTATAAAACATTTGCCTGGTGTTGCAAGAACGTTCCCAGAACACATTTAAATCTGTTCTTTAAAAAGGTTCCCAGAATGTTTTATTAGGTTGTGGGAACAGTCCGGTGTTGCAAGAATATTGACAGAACAGCCTTTCTGAGTTCTTTAAAGAACATTTAATTAGGTTGTGGGAACAGATTAAATGTGTTATAGCAGAGGTACTCAACTCTGACCCTACGAGGTCTGGAGCCTGCTGGGTTTCTGTTCTACCTGATAATTAATTGCACCCACCTGGTGTCCCAGGTCTAAAATCAGTCCCTGATTAGAGGGGAACAATGAAAAAATGCAGTGGAACTGGTTTTCGAGGTCCAGAGTTGAGTTTGAGGGTGTTATAGGAACATTCTTGCAACATCAGTTGAATGTTTTATACAAACATACAAACTTTTGGGGAATGTTCTGTGGTGGTTGTCACAGATGTTGTGCACAACACTTACTGAATGTTAGGAAATCATTCCAAGGATATTTCATCAAAAAGTTTTTTTTCATAAACAGATTTGATCAAAAACATTCTCTGAATGTTTTAGGGATGTTCTCATCCTAAATGTTAGATAGAACCCTAACTACAACTGAATCGTAGCGAACGTTCTAGGAATGTTCCTGGTTTGCTGGGGATTTTGTCTCCATGTGTCTTACAGTAGCACCCTCCCTCCCAAAAACGGGTCACAACTCCTGCGGCTCTGTCGCACGCTGGGTATGTACATAGGGGACTCCTACGGTAGGTACACATACGGCTCATCTCTTGGCATTTAATGAGGGAACACCCCACTGACCATTTTACTCGCCCTAGCAGAGCTGGTTAGGCTGTTTTCATGTTATCCAGAGCGTTGGTGACAGTAACTGTGCTGCTGGCAACAATTTAATCACGCTTTTTTTTGTCTACGTTTACTGACACCGGCCGTATTCAACGGGTGTTGTGCGTTCGTAAATTCATCAGTTATTCTGCACTCTGGCATACTCAGACTGAATTTACAAACGCACCCGAAATGGTTACTTGCATAGTGGAGTCTTTTGTTAAGACATGTAGCTAGCTAGCTAGGTAAACAAGGAACCATAATCCCAACTCATGAATATGCAGGTAGCTAACCAACACGGTTCAATGTTAGCAAATGGCTCTGAGATACAAATAATAAGATCATACACGTAACGTTAGCTAGCGAGCCAGCCAGCTAATGTTAGCTAGCTAACAGTACACTTTAACTTGAAATGAAACCACTTTCTGTCAAAATTAGACTTACCCGTATACATCATGCATGTCACGGATGCCATGGTTGCCCTTAGTTTGAAGATGTAATCTGGAGACAGGTGTTTTCTCCATCTCTTTAGCTATCATACTCTAATTCCACTGATTTCAAAACTCGATCCTCCAGAAAGTGGAGAGCAACACTTATGCAGCTCCACTACACAATAAAAAATGTTTAAAGCCGCGTTAGACAGGATTACCTACACATATTGACCTGCTCAAATAGACAGAAGCGTGCTATACGGCAGACCAATCCAAACTCCTCCCTCAGCATGACCAGCCCACATCATTTACTCCTGAGTGGCGCAGTGGTCTAAGGCACTGCATCGCAGTGCTAACTGTGCCACTAGAGATCCTGGTTCGAATCCAGGCTCTGTCGCAGCCGGCCGCGACCGGGAGACTCATGGGCGGCGCACAATTGGCCCAGCGTCGTCCAGGGTAGGGGAGGGAATGGCCGGCAGGGATGTAGCTCAGTTGATAGAGCATGGCGTTTGCAACGCCAGGGTTGTGGGTTTGATTCCCACGGGGGGCCAGTATAAAAAAAATATTATAATAATGTATTCACTAACTGTAAGTCGCTCTGGATAAGAGCGTCTGCTAAATGACGTAAATGTAAAAATTTTAATGTAAATGATCTCAGCCAATCATGGCTAGTGGGAAGGTTGCTGTCTTTTTCTGTGGCTTAACCAACTAGGCTTGTAATTTAATAATTTTATTTAGTATTTACAGATGGCATACAAATGTGTTATTAAGGTACATGAATGTTCCAGAAGGCATTTCTGGCAAAAAAAAGTTTAAAAAAAGTTTACGTTCAAATGGCTCTCCTGTGAAGTAGTGACCCGCGACATACGCCTAGTTTCCTGAAACGAGTCACGTATTAGAGACACATATTTCTCTCAGATTACACAGACCCACAAAGAATTCGAAAAACAAACCCAATTTCGATAAACTCCCATATCTTTTGGGTGAAATACCACAGTGTGCCATCACAGCAGCAAGATTTGTGATCTGTTGCCAAAAGAAGGACAGTCCAATTCCACAGACGGATCATTCATGGTTTCTGCGTTGGGACGCTCGGTCCTTTCCCAAACTCCGGGCCGTGGGGCTGGAAGACTGAAATTGTTCCATTGAAACAGCACTGGAACAGCTCCCTTCTTCAGACGTCTGCGCCCAGCTGGAGTCGGAGGCTCCATCACGTCTTCCCTTAGAAAGTGTCGGCTGCAGACTCGTGTGTTTGTTGTAAGAAAGTTGACTCGTCGAATGTTAAAATCACCCACCGTTTATGTAACTCACTGTCTTTGGGAAAAGTAAAAAAAACTAAACAGAAGAATTGCATCTGGCAGACACTGTACATTGCGGCACACAGCAGTGACGGCTGGAAGAGCTGTCATCCCGTTTTTTTGACAGGACACTTTCGTACGTTTACACGTCATCGTGTTATAAGTCAAGACGAAGTATTACAAGTAAAAACATTAACATAAACATTAAGATAAACAACAACAACAACAACGAAAATTAACCGTTTCGGATGTTTTTGACGACAAGCATTCAATGCTAGCAACCGGAGGTTTACATCCATCCTGAGATTTAACCGGAAATACGTCATGCTCTCGCCGGTGCATATCGCCTACTGAATTGAGAGGAGGGGTGAGGAGTGGGCGAGGGGTTAAGGAGAGAGAGAGGAGAGGTGATGAGGGGGTGAGGGGTTAAGAAGTGGAGAGGGGTGACCGAGGGGTTAAGGAGAGAGGAAGAGGGGTGATGAGGGGGGTGAGGGGTTAAGGAGTGGAGAGGGGTGACCGAGGGGTTAATGAGAGAGAGGAGAGGTGATGAGGAGCGGGCGAAGGGTTAAGGAGAGAGGAGAGGAGGGGGCGAGGGGTTAAGGTGAGAGGAGAGGGGTGAGGAGCGGGCGAGGGGTTAAGGAGAGAGGAGAGGAGGGGGCGAGGGGTTAAGGTGAGAGGAGAGGGGAGATGGGTGAGGAGCGGGCGAGGGGTTAAGGAGAGAGAGAGGAGAGGGGTGAGGCCAAGAGCCTTTAGCTCTTCTGTGTCTGAGGGAAAGGTTGACAAACAGCGACACATGAAGCGGGGTAAGAAGGGGTGACACACAGAGACACATGGTGACCCCAGGAGGGGACAGAGAGGTGACACACAGAGACACATGGTGACCCCAGGAGGGGACAGAGAGGTGACACCCAGAGACACATGGTGACCCCAGGAGGGGACAGAGAGGTGACACCCAGAGACACATGGTGACCCCAGGAGGGGACAGAGAGGTGACACCCAGAGACACATGGTGACCCCAGGAGGGGACAGAGAGGTGACACCCAGAGACACATGGTGACCCCAGGAGGGGACAGAGAGGTGACACCCAGAGACACATGGTGACCCCAGGAGGGGACAGAGAGGTGACACCCAGAGACACATGGTGACCCCAGGAGGGGACAGAGAGGTGACACCCAGAGACACATGGTGACCCCAGGAGGGGACAGAGAGGTGACACCCAGAGACACATGGTGACCCCAGGAGGGGACAGAGAGGTGACACCCAGAGACACATGGTGACCCCAGGAGGGGACAGAGAGGTGACACCCAGAGACACATGGTGACCCCAGGAGGGGACAGAGAGGTGACACCCAGAGACACATGGTGACCCCAGGAGGGGACAGAGAGGTGACACCCAGAGACACATGGTGACCCCAGGAGGGGACAGAGAGGTGAGGAGGGGTGAGGAGGACTGATGAGGAAGGAGGGGAGAGGATGACGGGCTAGCTTGCAGGTCTGTGACTCAAGGAACGTGGAAAAGGGTGACACACAGGGACACAGCTGGACTCTAGGATATATGACGGGACAAAACAGTTTCTGGATGCATTCATGACTCAGTCACAGGATTGCAATGCATTACAGATGTTCATATTCAGCATTGCTCTGCAGTCTACACTACCAGGTACAAGTAGCTTTGTGTGTGAATGAAAATAAATGCTCAGTGCCTTATAAAATAGTGTGATCATGTGACTGAACAGCAGAGTTTGTGCAATTATATATATATATATATATATATGTATTTTTTTGTCATTTAGCAGACGCTCTTATCCAGAGCGACTTACAGGAACAAATAGGGTTAAGTGCCTTGCTCAAGGGCACATCGACAGATTTTTCACCTAGTCGGCTCGGGGATTAGAACCAGCGACCTTTCGGTTACTGGCACAACGCTCTTAACCACTAAAGCTACCTGCCGCCCTATTTAATGGTGTGAGGAAGCAGCACAGTGCTAAAGTGACACAGTGTGAAGGGAATAAGTTGTACTGTACCTGATGTGAAAGCTCTCTCCATAGGGTAACACTGAAAAGGCTGCACACAGAGAACGCTTGGCGCAGATCAATACGATCCTGGAGAGACAAAAACAACAGCAACAAGACGTTAGGGAGGAAGGGTGAGAGAAAGAGAGACAGAGAGAGAGCGAGAGACAGAGAGAGAGACAGAGAGAGAGAGACAGACAGAGAGAGAGACAAAGAGAGAGACAGAGACGTAGTGAGCTCATGGGCTCCTGAGTTTTTCTGCAAAAAGATAGAATTGGAGTTAGATAAAGGAAGATTAACTTGAAAAAAATGTTCTGCAATGACTTTATACAGGATACTAACCTCAACATCAAAACCTTCAATCCAAATCCAAATTCCAAACCTAAAACCTTGATTTAGGACAAAATGACCTGAATGGATTATTACTACTACCCAGGACTTCTAACAAACCAAAACCTGCAGAAGAAACACAGCGGAACCAGGAAATACCATCCAACACAAAGTAAAAAAGACAGTAATCTCTAGGTAAGTTTGTTATATAAAGCTAAGTAAATAAGTCTACTAAGCTACCAAGCTGCCAGGACAGAACAGACCAACTTCAATTAGCACTGAAGTGTGAAGTCAGATGTGGCAGGAGAGTTTCACCCCAACAGTGGCAGGAGAGTTTCACCCCAACAGTGGCAGGAGAGTTTCACCCCAACAGTGGCAGGAGAGTTTCACCCCAACAGTGGCAGGAGAGTTTCACCCCAACAGTGGCAGCATCATGCTGTGGGGGTGCTTTGCTGCAGGAGGGACTGGTGCACTTCACAAAATAGATGGCATCACGAGGAAGGAAAATGATGTGGATCTATTGAAGCAACATCTCAAGACATCAGTCAGGAAGTTAATGCTTGGTCGCAAATGGGTCTTCCAAATGGACAATGACCCCAAGCATACTTCCAAAGTTGTGGCAAAATGGCTTAAGGACAACAAAGTCAAGGTATTGGAGTGGCCATCACAAAGCCCTGACCTCAATCCTATAGAAATTGTGTGGGCACAACTGAAAAAGCGTGTGCGAGCAAGGAGGCCTACAAACCTGACTCAGTTACACCAGCTCTGTCAGGAGGAATGGGCTAAAATTCACCCAACTTATTGTGGGAAGCTTGTGGAAGGCTACCCGAAACATTTTACCCAAGTTAAACAATTTAAAGGCAATGCTACCAAATACTAATTGAGTATATATAAACTTCTGACCCACTGGGAATGTGATGAAAGAAATAAAAGCTGAAATATATCATTCTCTCTACTATTATTCTGACATTTCACATTCTTAAAATAAAGTGGTGATCCTAACTAACCTAAAACAGGGAATATTTATTAGGATTAAATGTCAGGAATTGGGAAGAACTGAGTTTAAATGTATTTTGCTAAGGTGTAGGTAAACTTCCGACTTCAACTGTATGTATCAGATGCTCAACATGCTATGCTCACAATTACTGGTCAGAGCCTAAACCACATGAAAACAACACTAGACACTTTATGGAACACAAAGCCTTTACTATCTCATCCTGGAATATACACACATACGCCCAGGCCGTGAGCAGGCAAACAGGCCCAACCCCCACTCTTACACTAGCCCAAGCCAATGGCATGTACCAGATGCTCAGCAGGCTCTGCTCACACCTACTGGTCTGAGGCCAAACCACACGACTAACAACATTAGACACTTTATGGAACACAAAGCCTTCACTATTTCATCCTGGAATATCCAAGGCCTGAGGTCATCTGCATTTGGCCTAAAGAGCAGGAACCCAGACTTCATCAAAGAAATCTGAAATACAGACATTGTCATCCTACAGGAAACATGGTATAGAGGAGATGGACCCACTGGAGGCCCTCTAGGTTACAGAGAGCTGGTAGTCCCATCCACCAAACTACCAGGTGTGAAACAGGGAAGAGACTCAGGGGGTATGCTAATTTGGTATAGAGCAGACCTAACCCACTCTATTAAATTAGTCAAAACAGGAAAATGTTACATTTGGCTAGAAATTAATAAGGAAATTATCTCAACAGAGAAAAATGTCTTCCTGTGTGCTACCTATATCCCCCCACTAGAATCCCCATACTTTAACGATGACAGCTTCTCCATCCTAGAGGGTGAGATCAACCATTTCCAGACCCAGGGACATGTACTAGTCTGTGGCGACCTAAATGCCAGAACTGGACAAGAACCTGACATCTTGTGCTTCTGTCCCCAACCAAGGAGTGCCTACAGCAGCACCTAGATCTTCTGCACAGATTCTGTCAGACCTGGGCCCTGACAGTAAATCTCAGTAAGACAAAAATAATGGTGTTCCAAAAAAGGTCCAGTTGCCAGGACAACAAATACCCTTTATGGTTGTGAGGTCTGGGGTCCGCTCACCAACCAAGAATTCACAAAATGGGACAAACACCAAATTGAGACTCTGCATATCCTCCGTGTACAACGTAAAACACCAAATAATGCATGCAGAGCAGAATTAGGCCGATACCCACTAATGATCAAAATCCAGAAAAGAGCCATTAGATTCTACAACCACATAAAAGGAAGCGATTCCCAAACCTTCCATAACAAAGCCATCACCTACACAGAGATTAACCTAGAAAAGAGTCCCCTAAGTAAGCTGGTCCTGGGGCTCTGTTCACAAACAGAAACAGACCCCACAGAGCCCCAGGACAGCAACACAATTAGACCCAACCAAATCATGATAAAACAAAAAGATAATTACTGGACACATTGGAAAGAATTTACAAAAAAACAGAGCAAACTAGAACGCTATTTGGCCCTAAACAGAGAGTACACAGTGGCAGAATACCTGACCACTGTGACTGACCCAAACTTAAGGAAAGCTTTGACTATGTACAGACTCAGTGAACATAGCCTTGCTATTGAGAAAGGCCGCCGTAGGCAGACCTGGCTCTCAAGAGAAGACAGGCTATGTACACACTGCCCACAAAATGAGGTGGAAACTGAGCTGCACTTCCTAACCTCCTGCCAAATGTATGACCATATTAGAGACACATTTTTCCCTCAGATTACACAGACCCACAAAGAATTCAAAAACAAATCCATTTTTGATAAACTCCCATATCTATTGAGAGAAATACCACAGTGTGCCATCACAGCAGCAAGATTTGTGACCTGTTGCCACAAGAAAAGGGCAACCAGTGAAGAACAAACACCATTGTAAATACAACCCATATTTATGTTTATTTATTTTCCCATTTGTACTTTAACTATTTGCACATTGTTACAACACTGTATATATACATAATATGACATTTGAAATGTCTTTATTCTTTTGGAACTTCTGAGTGTAATGTTTACTGTTAAAATGTATTGTTTATTTCACTTTTGTTTACTATCTACTTCACTTGCTTTGGCAATGTTAACATACGTTTCCCATGCCAATAAAGCCATTGAATTTTGAGAGAGAGAGAGAGAGAGAGAGAGAGAGAGAGAGAGAGAGAGAGAGAGAGAGAGAGAGAGAGAGAGAGAGAGAGAGAGAGAGAGAGAGAGAGAGAGAGAGAGAGAGAGAGAGAGAGAGAGAGAGAGAGAGAGAGAGAGAGAGAGAGAGAGAGAGAGAGGGGGGGGGGGGAGAGAGAGAGAGAGAGAGAGAGAGAGAGAGAGAGAGAGAGAGAGAGAGAGAGAGAGAGAGAGAGAGAGAGAGAGAGAGAGAGAGAGAGAGAGAGAGAGAGAGAGAGAGAGAGAGAGAGAGAGAGAGAGAGAGAGAGAGAGAGAGAGAGAGGTCTGTCACTACATGCAATTGTACTTTTTGACCTTCATCAAAAACTCTTTGGCAGTATTTCCATGTGAATTTCATGTCAACACAGCACCACTGAAATAGGCTGGTGGGTAGCATTAATTCTAGATTTTCCAGGCTACCACTGAATTGCATCAAGAGGGAAACAAGGCAGCTGTGGGCTGTGGTGCCCTGCATCAGCTGGAGGATCAGATGTGGCCAACAGCTAACGTTACACAGTGCTGCTACTTCATAGCATAACTAAGGCTCTGTTTTTCTCCAATAGCTAACATTACACAGTAAATGTAATGTTTATGAGGGGACATACACAGTCCTACTCACCCCTGTCCTTACCCTACACACCCCTGTCCTTACCCTAATGGGACCAATATCAGCTGGTTACCTTACGTTGCCAAATAGGATGTTAGCCAAGATGCTAACCTAGTACATAACAAGGCCACCAGCTTATGTATCAGTATCTTTGACGTGACACAGAAAAAAACTGCACCCTAATCCTTATTTAGTGCACTTCTTTTGACCAGGGCCCATAGGGCGTCACTTAGGCCATTTGGGGTGGAACCACAGTCCGTCGCCAACAGCTAACATTACACAGCACTTAGCTACTTCATGAGGACCTGGTTTTCCCTTTAAGCCATCTTTTTATGAGAGAGGGTTGGCTTACTAAGGCTGATCTGATTTAGAGAGAGAGGGTTGGCTTACTAAGGCTGATCTGATTTAGAGAGAGAGGGTTGGCTTACTAAGGCGAGTAAATGTGATTTAGAGAGAGAGAGGGTTGGCTTACTAAGGCTGATGTGATTTAGAGAGAGAGGGTTGGCTTAGTAAGGCTGATGTGATTTAGAGAGAGAGGGTTGGCTTACTAAGGCGAGTAAATGTGATTTAGAGAGAGAGAGGGTTGGCTTACTAAGGCAGATCTGATTTAGAGAGAGGGTTGGCTTACTGAGACGAGTAAATGTGATTTAGAGAGAGAGGGTTGGCTTACTAAGGCGAGTAAATGTGATTTAGAGAGAGAGAGGGTTGGCTTACTAAGGCTGATCTGATTTAGAGAGAGAGGGTTGGCTTACTGAGACGAGTAAATGTGATTTAGAGAGAGAGGGTTGGCTTACTAAGGCGAGTAAATGTGATTTAGAGAGAGAGAGAGGGTTGGCTTACTAAGACGAGTAAATGTGATTTAGAGAGAGAGAGAGAGAGGGTTGGCTTACTAAATTTGCTGAGTAGAGTGTTGGAGGCTATTTTGTAAATGACATCGCCGAAGTCAAGGATCGGTAGGATAGTCAGTTTTACGAGGGCATGTTTAGCAGCATGAGTGAAGGAGGCTTTGATGCGAAATAGGAAGCCTGACAGTGAGAGGACGTTTCTTTTTTTGCTGAGTATATATGGTCGTGACTTTACTAGGGCTGTGTCCTTAAAATATAACCCCTATTGTCTATATAGGTGCACTACTTTTGACCAGGAGCATTAGGGTTCTGTCCAAAAATAGTGCACTAAATCTGATGGTAATAGCACGTTTTTTAAAAATTATTATTTCGTTTTAAGCCTTACCCAAACCATAGCCCTAACCTCAACCACTCTGAATTAATACCTCAACTTAACCCTATGAGTTGTTTCTGTTTTAACCCTGTAACCACACGGAATTAATGCGTCAATAATACACGTTCATCTATAATACCTCGAATTTGTTGAAAATGTCACTGTATTCCCTATAGAGTGCACTACTGTTGAGCTAGACGCTTAGGGCTCTGGCCTCTATCTCAGATCTCACGATCACAATCTTTCCCAGCATGCATGGGAAAGAGTCAAGGGGAAAACCCTCACCGCATGGGAAAGAGTCAAGCGGAACACCCTCACCGCATGGGAAAGAGTCAAGCGGAACACCCTCACCGCATGGGAAAGAGTCAAGGAAACACCCTCACCGCATGGGAAAGAGTCAAGCGGAAAAGTAAAACAATGCCAGTGAGTCCTGGTGGGTTTATAATGGGCATTGGGTAAACATAGCTCTCTTGTTCCTTATCTGGCGTGGACCCAGATGACAGTGTGTGTGTGTGTGTGTGTGTGTGTGTGTGTGTGTGTAGTGTGCCCTGGGGACGAGCTGTCTGGCAGTACAGATAACCAGTATGTGACATGGCATAACTCTAGACCTGTGTTCTGTTGGATGACTGAGTGTGTTCTGTTGGATGACTGAGTGTGTTCTGTTGGATGACTGAGTGTGTTCTGTTGGATGACTGAGTGTTCTGTTGGATGAGAGAATGAGTGTGTGTGGGAATCAGGGTTGGGGTCAGAATTAGATTTTTAGTTTACTTCCTGAATTGACTGAATTTAAATAATTTACCCCAACTTTGGTGGGAAAGGAAGGTATTCAGTTAGATGTGTGTGTGGGAACCACAGATGTTAACTATATACCTACTGGTCTTGTTCAAGCAATGACATGGCAGACAGTATCTCTCCCTCTCTGAGAGAGAGCGAGAGGGAGATACAGTGGGGGAAAAAAGTATTTAGTCAGCCACCAATTGTGCAAGTTCTCCCACTTAAAAAGATGAGAGAGGCCTGTAATTTTCATCATAGGTACACGTCAACTATGACAGACAAATTGAGAAAAAAAATACAGAAAATCACATTGTAGGATTTTTAATGAATTTATTTGCAAATTATGGTGGAAAATAAGTATTTGGTCACCTACAAACAAGCAAGGTTTCTGGCTCTCACAGACCTGTAACTTCTTCTTTAAGAGGCTCCTCTGTCCTCCACTCGTTACCTGTATTAATGGCACCTGTTTGAACTTATCAGTATAAAATACCTGTCCACAACCTCAAACAGTCACACTCCAAACTCCACTATGGCCAAGACCAAAGAGCTGTCAAAGGACACCAGAAACAAAATTGTAGACCTGCACCAGGCTGGGAAGACTGAATCTTCAATAGGTAAGCAGCTTGGTTTGAAGAAATCAACTGTGGAAGCAATTATTAGGAAATGGAAGACATACAAGACCACTGATAATCTCCCTCGATCTGGGGCTCCACGCAAGATCTCACCCCGTGGGGTCAAAATGATCACAAGAACGGTGAGCAAAAATCCCAGAACCACACGGGGGGGACCTAGTGAATGACCTGCAGAGAGCTGGGACCAAAGTAACAAAGCCTACCATCAGTAATACACTACGCCGCCAGGGACTCAAATCCTGCAGTGCCAGACGTGTCCCCCTGCTTAAGCCAGTACATGTCCAGGCCCATCTGAAGTTTGCTAGAGTGCATTTGGATGATCCAGAAGAGGATTGGGAGAAGGTCATATGGTCAGATGAAACCAAAATATAACTTTTTCGTAAAAACTAAACTCGTCGTGTTTGGAGGACAAAGAATGCTGAGTTGCATCCAAAGAACACCATACCTATTGTGAAGCATGGGGGTGGAAACATCATGCTTTGGGGCTGTTTTTCTGCAAAGGGACCAGGACGACTGATCCGTGTAAAGGAAAGAATGAATGGGGCCATGTATCGTGAGATTTTGAGTGAAAACCTCCTTCCATCAGCAAGGGCATTGAAGATGAAACGTGGCTGGGTCTTTCAGCATGACAATGATCCCAAACACACCGCCCGGGCAACGAAGGAGTGGCTTCGTAAGAAGCATTTCAAGGTCCTGGAGTGGCCTAGCCAGTCTCCAGATCTCAACCCCATAGAAAATCTTTGGAGGGAGTTGAAAGTCCATGTTGCCCAGCGACAGCCCCAAAACATCACTGCTCTAGAGGAGATCTGCATGGAGGAATGGGCCAAAATACCAGCAACAGTGTGTGAAAACCTTGTGAAGACTTACAGAAAACGTTTGACCTGTGTCATTGCCAACAAAGGGTATATAACAAAGTATTGAGAAACTTTTGTTATTGACCAAATACTTATTTTCCACCATAATTTGCAAATAAATTCATTAAATATCCTACAATGTGATTTTCTGCAAAAAAAAATCTATTTTTGTCTGTCATAGTTGACGTGTACCTATGATGAAAATTACAGGACTCTCTCATCTTTTTAAGTGGGAGAACATGCACAATTGGTGGCTGACTAAATACTTTTTTCCCCCCACTGTATACGACATGACCAAAAGTATGTGGATACCTGCTGAACATCTCATTTCAAAATCATGGCCATTAATATTGAGTTGGTCCCCCCCTTTGCTGCTATAACAGCCTCCACTCTTCTGGGAAGGCTTTCCACTAGATGTTGGACTTGCTTCCATTCAGTCACAAGAGCATTAGTGAGGTTGGACACTGATGTTGGGCGATTAGGCCTGGCTCGCAGTCGGCGTTCCAATTCATCCCCAAGGTGTCGATGGGGTTGAGGTCAGGGCTCTGTGCAGGCCAGTCAAGTTCCTCCACATCGATCTCGCCAAACCATTTCTGTATGGACCTCGCTTTGTGCACAGGGACATTGTCATGCTGAAACAGGAAAGGGCTTTCCCCAATCTGTTGCCACAAAGTTGGAAGCACAGAATCGTCTCGAATGTCATTGTATGCTGTAGCGTTAAGATTTCCCTTCACTTGAACTAAGTAGCCTGAACCATGAAAAACAGCCCTAGATTATTATTCCTCCTCCACCAAACGTTACAGTTGGCACTATGCATTGGGGCAGGTAGCATTCTCCTGGCATCCGCCAAACCCATATTCGTCCATCGGAATGCCAGATGGTGAAGCATGAATCATCACTCCAGAGAACGCGTTTCCACTGCTCCAGAGTCCAATGGCGGTGAGCTTTACACCACTTCAGCCGACGCTTGGCATTGCGCATGGTGATCTTGGGCTCCTGAGTGGCGCAGTGGTCTAAGGCAATGCATCGCAGTGCTAACTGTGCCACTAGAGATCCTGGTTCGAATCCAGGCTCTGTCGCAGCCGGCCGCGACCGGGATACTCATGGGCGGCGCACAATTGGCCCAGCGTTGTCCAGGGTAGGGGAGGGAATGGCCGGCAGGGATGTAGCTCAGTTGATAGAGCATGGCGTTTGCAACGCCAGGGTTGTGGGTTCGATTCCCACGGGGGGGCAGTATAAAAACAAATATGTATTGTGATGTCACGAGAGGCTGTGTCCTGGAGGGACGTTACATCCCCCTGAGGTGGCTGCAAACCCAGACAGCTATGGCTCCATCTGCTGGTATGGTCGGGAACTCCACCCCTCTATGGCCAATCTTCCCACGCAGCTGAAACAAATGAGGAGCTGATGAGCTGAAGGTTTGGGAAGGGAAGAGACACACTGAGGGAGTGTGTGGGGGGGGGGTGAAGAGACACAGTCTCCAACCTGGGCTCTCTGGAGGACAAGAGTGCTGCACGTCCACTTCCATGAGGAATATAAGGATTTGGAGATACTTACCTTTGGGAAATACTCACCTTTGGATATATGCACCTGTGGAAATACGTGAGAGACATTTGGAAGGACTTTTGCTGGGTTGGCCACTAGCTGCAACGTGGACTACAGTAAGGCTGGGGAAAAGTTATCTGAGCGAGTGAGAATTATGATTTTGGATGTGGAAGAGACATCCCTGAACTGTTAACCCTTAAAGAGCCACAAGAGAACATAATTTTGTTATATTTTCGTTAATTTCCCAAGACCTATAATAAATTCCTTGTTTTGTTTGAACCTTGTCTCCTTGCACTACTTGAGCAATCCCGCTGAAAGCTGTGTAGCCTCTCGTGACGTCACAGTATTCACTAACTGTAAGTCGCTCTGGATAAGAGCGTCTGCTAAATTACTAAAATGTAAATGTAAATGTAAATCTTAGGCTTGTGTGCGGCTGCTCGGCCATGGAAACCCATTTCATGAAGCTCCCGACTAACAGTTCTTATGCTGACGTTGCTTCCAGAGGCAGTTTGGAACTCGGTAGTGAGTGTTGCAACCGAGGACAGACCATTTTTACACGCTACACGCTTCAGCACTCGGCGGTCCCGTTCTGTGAGCTTGTGTGGCCTACCACTTCCCGGATGAGCCGTTGTTGCTCCTAGACGTTTCCACTTCACAATAACAGCACTTACAGTTGACCGGGGCAGCTCTAGCAGGGCAGAAATTTGACGAACTGACTTGTTGGAAAGGTGGCATCCTATGACGGTGCCATGTTGAATGTCACCGAGATCTTCGGTAAGGCCAGTCTACTGCCAATGTTTGTCTATGGAGATTGCTGACAAATGTATAAAATCGAGCACACAGCCATGCAACGGGTGTGGCTGAAATAGCCAAATCCACTAATTTGAAGTGTTGTTCACATACTTTGGTATATGTAGTGTAGTATCTTAAATCTATTGTTATGGCGCTGTCTTAATTAAATTAAATTCAAATGGCATGTTAAGTGTTAGTAAATTGCCAAAGCAAACATATAGACACATATCAAATCAATAATGTCAGTGAGGGAAAAAACTATTTGATCCCCTGCTGATTTTGTACGTTTGCCCACTGACAGAGACATGATCAGTCTATAATTTTAATGGTAGGTTTATTTGAACAGTGAGAGATAGAATAACAACAAAAAAATCCAGAAAAACGCATGTCAAAAATGTTATAAATTGATTTTTTTTACATTTTAAATGAGAGAAATAAGTATTTGACCCCTCTGCAAAACATGACTTCGTACTTGGTGGCAAAACCCTTGTTGGCAATTACAGAGGTCAGACGTTTCTTGTAGTTGGCCACCAGGTTTGCACACATCTCAGGAGGGATTTTGTCCCACTCCTCTTTGCAGATCTTCTCCAAGTCATTAAGGTTTCGAGGCTGATGTTTGGCAACTCGAACCTAAAGCTCCCTCCACAGATTTTCTTTGGGATTAAGGTCTGGAGACTGGCTAGGCCACTCCAGGACCTTAATGTGCTTCTTATTGAGCCACTCCTTTGTTGCCTTGGCCGTGTGTTTTGGGTCATTTTCATGCTGGAATACCCATCCACGACCCATTTTCAATGCCCTGGCTGAGGGAAGAAGGTTCTCACCCAAGATTTGACAGTATATGGCCCCGTCCATCGTCCCTTTGATGCGGTGAAGTTGTCCTGTCCCCTTAGCAGAAAAACACCCCCAAAGCATAATGTTTCCACCTCCATGTTTGACGGTGGGGATGGTGTTCTTGGGGTCATAGGCAGCATTCCTCCTACTCCAAACACAGCGAGTTGAGTTGATGCCAAAGAGCTTGATTTTGGTCTCATCTGACCACAACACTTTTACCCAGTTCTCCTCTGAATCATTCAGATGTTCATTGGCAAACTTCAGACCGGCCTGTATATGTGCTTTCTTGAGCAGGGGGACCTTGCGGGCATTGCAGGATTTCAGTCCTTCACGGCGTAGTGTGTTAACAATTGTTTTCTTGGTGACTATGGTCCCAGTTGCCTTGAGATCATTGACAAGATCCTCCCGTGTAGTTCTGGGCTGATTCCTCACCGTTCTCATGATCATTGCAACTCCACGAGGTGAGATCTTGCAAGGAGCCCCAGGCCGAGGGAGATTGACAGTTATTTTGTGTTTCTTCCATTTGCGAATAATCGCACCAACTGTTGTCACCTTCTCACCAAGCTGCTTGGCGATGGTCTTGTAGCCCATTCCAGCCTTGTGTAGGTCTACCATCTTGTCCCTGACATCCTTGGAGAGCTCTTTGGTCTGTCACCAGCAAAGCACACCCACACCATAACACCTCCTCCTCCATGCTTTACGGTGGGAACTACACATGTGGAGATCATCCGTTCACCACATCGCGTCTCACAAAGACACGGCGGTTGAAACCAAAAATCTCACATTTGGATTCAGCAGACCAAAGGACAGATTTCCACCGGTCTAATGTCCATTTCTCGTGTTTCTTGGCCCAAGCAGGTCTCTTCTTCTCATTGGTGTCCTTTAGTAGTGGTTTCTTTGCAGCAATTCGACCATGAATGCCTGATTCACGCAGTCTCCTCTGAACAGTTGATGTTGAGATGTGTCTTACTTGAACTCTGTGAAGCATTTCTTTGGGCTGCAATTTCTGAGGCTGGTTACTCTAATGAACTTATCATCTGCAGCAGAGGTAACTCTGGGTCTTCCTTTCCTGTGGAGGTCCTCATGAGAGCCAGTTTCATCATAGCGCTTGATGGTTTTTGCGACTGCACTTGAAGAAACGTTCAAAGTTCATGAAAGTTTCCGGATTAACTGACCTTCATGTCTTAAAGTAATGATTGACTGTTGTTTCTCTTTGCTTATTTGAGCTGTTCTTGCCATAATATGGACTTGGTCTTTTACCAAATAGGGCTATCTTCTGTATACTCCCCTACCTTGTCACAACACAACTGATTGGCTCAAACACATTAAGGAAATAAATTCCACAAATTAACTTTTAACAAGGCACACCTGTTAATTGAAATGCATTCAAGGTGACTACCTCATGAAGCTGGTTGAGAGAATGCCAAGAGTGTGCAAAGCCGTCATCAAGGCAAAGGGTGGCTATTTGAAGAATCTCAAATATAAAATATATTTTGATTTGTTTAACACTTGTTTGGTTACTACATGATTCCATATGTGTTATTTCATAGTTTTGATGTCTTCACTATTATTCTACAATGTAGAAAATAGTAAAAAAATCAAATAAAAACCCTGGAATGAGTAGGTGTGTCCAAACTTTTGACTGGTACTGTATCAATACACACATACACACAGTTTAATAATATTTTGGGGAATTTAGCAGCAGCGGCCGCAATCACACACTATTGTATTAAAGGGTCAGTCTACCCTCATAACAGCCTTGAGCTGCTCTCTGACCCACTAGACTGATTTAATAATAGACCCAGCAGTAGAACAACAGACAGAGACAGAGCAGAGCCAAGTTCCAACAGGTGTTAAGGTGATCATTTAATAATACAAATAATAATAATGGTCCTCTGAATGAGGAGTTAAACTGTGGACAGGCTTTACATTTTCCAGTTCCTCTTGGCTACTTTCAGTGGCATGTAGCCTTGAATTAGGGCCAACGATCAGGAGTCCAGAGGTACTACAAACTGTATATTCCTCATCTACAGTTCTGTTTTGCAAAGAAACTGAAGAAAGGAAGTGTTCTGGGAGACTGAGGAAGTGCTTCAGTCAGTATTCTGGGAGACTGAGGAAGTGCTTCAGTCAGTGTTCTGGGAGACAGGAAGTGCTTCAGTCAGTGTTCTGTGAGACTCACCTGCTGCCTCGTGTGTCGTATTGTCTCATGTTCTTGATGAAGTGGACCTTCTTCACAGGGCGATGTCTGGGGGAGCCCAACAGGTTACGAGTCCGACTGTGGGGGAGGGGTGGTTGAGGAGAGAAAGAGGGAGAAGAAATAGAGTCATGAAACATTTACATTTTAGTCATTTAGCAGACGCTCTTATCCAGAGCAACTTACAGGAGCAATTAGGGTTAAGTGCCTTGCTCAAGGGCACATCGACAGATTTTTCACCTAGTCGGCTCGGGGATTAGAACCAGCGACCTCTCGGTTACTGGCACAACGCTCTTAACCACTGAGCTACCTGCCGCCCCATGAAACATGGCAACACAGCAGTCAAGAGCCGCGGATACCCCACCTGAGAGTGTAATTCACAGTTCCCCGTCTCAACAGTAATTACTCATCATAGTCCCTTTGGTTGCCATGGCAGTAGTAATAGCAAGCAGCATAGTCTGCGCTCTCTGTTAATTTATAGATATATTCATAATTCATATTTTTTGTAAAACAAATTCCAATTAAACCTGTGACCACCATGTGTGTGTGTGTATTCCCTGGGGGGAGAATTACATCTGTGATCTCTGTGGCCTCAGAGACTTTGAGGACACCCATCTCCACCTCTTTCTGAGGACACCATCTCCACCTCTTTCTGAGGACACCATCTCCACCTCTTTCTGAGGACACCCATCTCCACCTCTTTCTGAGGACACCATCTCCACCTCTTTCTGAGGACACCATCTCCACCTCTTTCCTCCCTCCCTCCCTCCCTCCCTCCAAGGGACGCCAGGCTTCTGAAGGCACTGTATGCCTAATTTTTAAGATGGAAAATGGTTGAAAAATGTATCTATGCATTAATTTCTCAAAAATATAGACACTTGCTTTCATTTGACATCCAGTTTAATATGCTCCTATGAACTTCACATGTTGATGCTCATGGGTCTTTTTCGATGTAAATGCCCATCTGCAAAAGAACACATCTCATGTCAACCCAAACCTTATATCTGCAAAAGAACACATCTCATGTCAACCCAAACCTTATATCTGCAAAAGAACACATCTCATGTCAACCCAAACCTTATATCTGCAAAATAACACATCTCATGTCAACCCAAACCTTATATCTGCAAAAGAACACATCTCATGTCAACCCAAACCTTATATCTGCAAAATAACACATGTCAACCCAAACCTTATTTCTGCAAAATAACACATCTCATGTCAACCCAAACTTGTGGTGGTGATAAGCGGATAGAATGCAGCTATCTGGCACCCAATCAACTGAGCTGAGCTGAAAACTCACCTCAACTGAACATTTTTGGTTGCGTTTTCATGTGTGATTTTATCCTATTAATTTGCACAAAAACGGATACAGTTTGAGAAACAGCCAGATACAGTGGGGGAAAAAGTATTTAGTCAGTAATTCCACTATGGCCAAGACCAAAGAGCTGTCAAAGGACACCAGAAACAAAATTGTAGTCCAGAAAATCACATTGTAGGATTTTTATTGAATTTATTTGCAAATTATGGTGGAAAATAAGTATTTGGTCAATAACAAAAGTTTCTCAATACTTTGTTATATACCCTTTGTTGGCAATGACACAGGTCAAACGTTTTCTGTAAGTCTTCACAAGGTTTTCACACACTGTTGCTGGTATTTTGGCCCATTCCTCCATGCAGATCTCCTCTAGAGCAGTGATGTTTTGGGGCTGTCGCTGGGCAACACGGACTTTCAACTCCCTCCAAAGATTTACTATGGGGTTGAGATCTGGAGACTGGCTAGGCCACTCCAGGACCTTGAAATGCTTCTTACGAAGCCACTCCTTCGTTGCCCGGGCGGTGTGTTTGGGATCATTGTCAGGCTGAAAGACCCAGCCACGTTTCATCTTCAATGCCCTTGCTGATGGAAGGAGGTTTTCACTCAAAATCTCACGATACATGGCCCCATTCATTCTTTCCTTTACACGGATCAGTCATCCTGGTCCCTTTGCAGAAAAAACAGCCCCAAAGCATAATGTTTCCACCCCCCATGCTTCACAGTAGGTATGGTGTTCTTTGGATGCAACTCCGCATTCTTTGTCCTCCAAACACGACGAGTTGAGTTTTTACCAAAAAAGTTATATTTTGGTTTCATCTGACCATATGACATTCTCCCAATCCTCTTCTGGATCATCCAAATGCACTCTAGCAAACTTCAGACGGGCCTGGACATGTACTGGCTTAAGCAGGGGGACACGTCTGGCACTGCAGGATTTGAGTCCCTGGCGGCGTAGTGTGTTACTGATGGTAGGCTTTGTTACTTTGGTCCCAGCTCTCTGCAGGTCATTCACTAGGTCCCCCCGTGTGGTTCTGGGATTTTTGCTCACCGTTCTTGTGATCATTTTGACCCCACGGGGTGAGATCTTGCGTGGAGCCCCAGATCGAGGGAGATAATTGCTCCCACAGTTGATTTCTTCAAACCAAGCTGCTTACCTATTGCAGATTCAGTCTTCCCAGCCTGGTGCAGGTCTACAATTTTGTTTCTGGTGTCCTTTGACAGCTCTTTGGTCTTGGCCATAGTGGAATTTGGAGTGTGACTGTTTGAGGTTGTGGACAGTTGTCTTTTATACTGATAAGTTCAAACAGGTGCCATTAATACAGGTAACGAGTGGAGGACAGAGGAGCCTCTTAAAGAAGAAGTTACAGGTCTGTGAGAGCCAGAAATCTTGCTTGTTTGTAGGTGACCAAATACTTATTTTCCACCATAATTTGCAAATAAATTCATTAAAAATCCTACAATGTGATTTTCTGGATTTTTTTCCCTCAATTTGTCTGTCATAGTTAACGTGTACCTATGATGAAAATTACAGGCCTCTCTCATCTTTTTAAGTGGGAGAACTTGCACAATTGGTGGCTGACTAAATACTTTTTTCCCCCACTGTAGAATAGTGGTTTTTAAAAGTAGGGTTTCGGAGTTAGATTAAAGCAGACATTCCCCCGATTTAAAATGTAAAGTTTACAGAAGGTAATATTCAATGCAAACGTCTAGTTTCATCCTTAATGAAAATCAAATTAGGTCAACATCATGTTCCTATTTCTGTACAGAAAGCTTTGGCTATGTATTTCTGTTCAAAACGAAACCACACACAGCCACTGTGTTCCTGCGTCCCAAATGGCACCCTATTCCCTACACAGTGCACTACTTTAACCCTCTTCCCTACATAGTGCACTACTTTAACCCTCTTCCCTACACAGTGCACTACTTTAACCCTCTTCCCTACACAGTGCACTACTTTAATCCTCTTCCCTACACAGTGCACTACTTTAATCCTCTTCCCTACACAGTGCACTACTTTAACCCTATTCCCTACATAGGGCACTACTTTAACCCTATTCCCTACATAGGGCACTACTTTAACCCTATTCCCTACATAGGGCACTACTTTAACCCTATTCCCTACATAGGGCACTACTTTAACCCTATTCCCTACATAGGGCACTACTTTAACCCTATTCCCTACATAGGGCACTACTTTAACCCTATTCCCTACATAGGGCACTACTTTAACCCTATTCCCTACATAGGGCACTACTTTAACCCTATTCCCTACATAGGGCACTACTTTTGACCAACTAAATTGGGACACAGCTGTGTAGCCTACTGCTACATCTACTACTGAAGCGGCAACGTAGTTGAAGCTACTGAAGCAGTAACGTAGTTGAAGCTACTGAAGCGGCACTGTAGTTGAAGCTACTGAAGCAGTAACGTAGTTGAAGCTACTGAAGCAGTAAAGTAGTTGAAGCTACTGAAGCAGTAAAGTAGTTGAAGCTACTGAAGCAGTAACGTAGTTGAAGCTACTGAAGCGGCACTGTAGTTGAAGATACTGAAGCAGTAACGTAGTTGAAGATACTGAAGCAGTAACGTAGTTGAAGCTACTGAAGCAGTAACGTAGTTGAAGCTACTGAAGCGGCACTGTAGTTGAAGCTACTGAAGCAGTAACGTAGTTGAAGATACTGAAGCAGTAACGTAGTTGAAGCTACTAAAGCAGTAACGTAGTTGAAGCTACTGAAGCAGTAACGTAGTTGAAGCTACTGAAGCGGCACTGTAGTTGAAGCTACTGAAGCAGTAACGTAGTTGAAGCTACTGAAGCAGTAAAGTAGTTGAAGCTACTGAAGCAGTAAAGTAGTTGAAGCTACTGAAGCAGTAACGTAGTTGAAGCTACTGAAGCGGCACTGTAGTTGAAGATACTGAAGCAGTAACGTAGTTGAAGCTACTGAAGCAGTAACGTAGTTGAAGCTACTGAAGCAGTAACGTAGTTGAAGCTACTGAAGCGGCACTGTAGTTGAAGCTACTGAAGCAGTAACGTAGTTGAAGATACTGAAGCAGTAACGTAGTTGAAGCTACTAAAGCAGTAACGTAGTTGAAGCTACTGAAGCAGTAACGTAGTTGAAGCTACTGAAGCAGTAACGTAGTTGAAGCTACTGAAGCAGTAACGTAGTTGAAGCTACTGAAGCAGTAACGTAGTTGAAGCTACTGAAGCAGTAACGTAGTTGAAGCTACTGAAGCAGTAACGTAGTTGAAGCTACTGAAGCAGTAACGTAGTTGAAGCTACTGAAGCAGTAACGTAGTTGAAGCTACTGAAGCAGTAACGTAGTTGAAGCTACTGAAGCGGCACTGTAGTTGAAGTTACTGAAGCAGTAACGTAGTTGAAGCTACTGAAGCAGTAACGTAGTTGAAGCTACTGAAGCGGCACTGTAGTTGAAGCTACTGAAGCAGTAACGTAGTTGAAGCTACTGAAGCAGTAACGTAGTTGAAGCTACTGAAGCGGCACTGTAGTTGAAGCTACTGAAGCAGTAACGTAGTTGAAGATACTGAAGCAGTAACGTAGTTGAAGCTACTGAAGCAGTAACGTAGTTGAAGCTACTGAAGCAGTAACGTAGTTGAAGCTACTGAAGCGGCACTGTAGTTGAAGCTACTGAAGCAGTAACGTAGTTGAAGCTACTGAAGCAGTAACGTAGTTGAAGCTACTGAAGCAGTAACGTAGTTGAAGCTACTGAAGCAGTAACGTAGTTGAAGCTACTGAAGCAGTAACGTAGTTGAAGCTACTGAAGCAGTAACGTAGTTGAAGCTACTGAAGCAGTAACGTAGTTGAAGCTACTGAAGCAGTAACGTAGTTGAAGCTACTGAAGCAGTAACGTAGTTGAAGCTACTGAAGCGGCACTGTAGTTGAAGCTTAATCATCTCTTTTATTTTCCTCTTCTCCTACTCGTTGCATGTCACACTGGATATCCGCCGTGCTAAAACTAGCTTAGAAAATATATTAAGAAAACCCTCCAAGAGAGAAAAAAACAAAAAAAACATGATTATATAATGACTGTAAAAAACATTAGGAACACATTCCTAATATTGAGTTGCACACCCCCCCTCCCCCCCTTTCCCTTAGAACAGCCTCAATTCGTCGGGTCATGGTGTCAAAAGAATTCCACAGGGATGCTGGCCCATGTTACAGCCTTATTATACATTGGATTAAATCGTTTTTTTGTCCTCATCAATCTACATACAATACCGCATAATGACAAAGCAAAAACAGTTTTGAATTTTTTGCTAATGTATTAAAAACAAAAAACTGAAATATGACATTTAGATAAGTATTCAGACCCTTTACTCAGTACTTTGTTGAAGCACCTTTGGCAGCGATTACAGCCTCAAGTCTTCTTGGGTATGACGCTACAAGCTTGGCACACCTTAGTGGTTAAGAGCGTTGTGCCAGTAACCGAAAGGTCACTGGTTCTAATCCCCGAGCCGACTAGGTGAAAAATCTGTCGATGTGCCCTTGAGCAAGGCACTTAACCCTAATTGCTCATGTAAGTCGCTCTGGATAAGAGCGTCTGCTAAATGACTAAAATGTAAATGTATTTGGACAGTTTCTCCCATTCTTCTCTGCAGATCCTCTCAAGCTCTGTCAGGTTGGATGGGGAGCGTCGCTGCACAGCTATTTTCAGGTCTCTTCGATCGGGTTCAAGTCCGGCATCTGGCTGGGCCACTCAAGGACATTCAGAGACTTGTCCCGAAGCCACTCCTGCGTTGTCTTAGCTGTGTGCTTAGGGTCGTTGTCCTGTTGGAAGGTGAACCTTCACCCCAGTCTGAGGTCCTGAGCGCTCTGGAGCAGTTTTTCATCAAGGATCTCTCTGTACTTTGCTCCGTTTATCTTTCCCTCGATCCTGACTAGTCTCCCAGTCCCTGCCGCTGAAAAATATCCCCACAGCATGATGCTGCCGCCACCATGCTTCACCGTAGGGATGGTGCCAGGTTTCCTCCAGACATGATGCTTGGCATTCAGGCTAAAGAGTTCAATCTTGGTTTTCATCAGATCAGAGAATCTTGTATCTCATAGTCTGAGAGTCCTTTAGGTGCCTTATGGCAAACCAAGCGAGCTGTCATGTGCCTTTTACCGAGGAGTGGCTTCCGTCTGGCCACTCTACCATAAAGGCCTGATTGGTGGAGTGCTGCAGAGATGGTTGTCTTTCTGGAAGGTTCTCCCATCTCCACAGAGGAACTCTGGAGCTCTGTCAGAGTGACCATTGGGTTCTTGGTCACCTCCCTGACCAAGGCCCTTCTCCCCCGATTGCTCAGTTTGGCCGGGCGGACAGCTCTAGGAAGAGTCTTGGTGGTTCCAAACTTCTTCCATTTAAGAATGATGGAGGCCACTGTGTTCTTGGGGACCTTCAATGCTGCAGAAATGTTTTGGTACCCTTCCCCAGATCTGTGCCTCGACACAATCCTGTCTCAGAGCTCTACAGACATTTCCTTCGACCTCATGGCTTGGTTTTTGCTCTGACATGCACTGTCAACTGTGGGACCTTACATAGACAGGTGTGTGCCTTTCCAAATCATGTCCAATCAATAGAATTTACCACAGGTGGACTCCAATCAAGTTGTAGAAACTCAAGGATGATCAATGGAAACAGGGTGCACCTGAGCTCCATTTTGAGTCTCATAGCAAAGGGTCTGAATACTTATGTAAATAAGGTATTTCTGTTTTTTATTTTTAATACATTTGCAAATATTTCTAAAAATCTGTTTTCGCTTTGTTATTATGGGGTATTGTGTGTAGATTGATGAGGAAAACTATTAATTTAATCAGTTCTAGAATAAGGCTGTAACGTAACAAAATGTGGAAAAAGTCAAGGGGTCTGAATACTTTCCCAAGACACTGTAGCTATAACCCTGAGAACTGGACATTCTCCCTCTGCTGTGTTCTGTCGCTCGCTCTATCCCCTCCCCCCTTTCTCACCCTCTCCACCCCCCTCATCCCTTCTCTCCCCCCCCTCCTCCCTCTCTCTCTATCTGTTGTCTGTAATCAGAGGTCCTGAGCTGACTGAGGATCAGTGTGCTGATCTTGGTTTAAGGTTTCAGGGGCTGCCAGCCGTCAATCAGAGGCTGTGTGACGTCACCGTCTGGGGCTTTATCTTAAATACCCTTACAGCAGTGCTGTTAGGCTAAAGTTAATGGCTAGTGCTACAGTCCTATCAGTGTGCCCAATATGCTAATGGTGCCCTGCTGTTAGTGTTGGCAGCTAGCTTAAATCAGTGTACTGTGCTGTTAGCACGAGGCTAGCTTTATCAGTGTACTGTGCTGTTAGCACGAGGCTAGCATCCTTGTGGATTGGGACACAGCCGAGCCTACTGACTGACTGTGACAAATTGAAACCCAACCGCCAACCCAATCTCATTTGAAACGAAAATTACAATCCGTTTTGTATTAGCATTGCGCAATGACTTTAAAATCACAGATTAACAATCCCTAGCCTAACATTTTCCTCTTATTTGGAGGTCGAAGGTTGGCTGACATCAATTTAAAAGACATTATCCCATTTTGTGGGAAAATTGCAGACTGATAATTCCAGGTGTCCCAAATGGCACCCTATTACCAAATGGGCCCTGGTCAAAACTAGTGCACTATATAGAGGATAGGGTACTATTTGGGAAACAGATCCACCCATCATATAATTTCAGTTCAAATCTGTTATATAGTCTAGATTGTTTTGTTATTGTTCCAAACGACAGGTGGTCAATGGGTCAGACAGACAGGTGGTCTATTGGACAGAGAGGCCTGTACAGTGGCTTTGCGAAAGTATTCACCCCCCTTGACATTTTTCCAATTTTTTTTGCCGTACAACCTGGAATTAAAATGGATTTTTTGGGGGGTTTGTATCATTTGATTTACACAACGTGCCTACCACTTTAAAGATGCAACATCTTTTTTTTTTTATTGTGAAACAAACAAGAAATAAGACAAATAAAACAGAAAACTTGAGCGTGCATAACTATACACCCAGTCTCAAATCTCTGGAAGACAAACAGGTTTCCCTCAAGAATTTCCCTGTATTTAGCGCCATCCATCATTCCTTCAATTCTGACCAGTTTTCCAGTCCCTGCCGATGATTAACATCCCCACAGCATGATGCTGCCACCAACATGCCCTGTGGGGATGGAGTTCTCGGGGTGATGAGAGGTGTTGGGTTTGCGCCAGACATAGCGTTTTCCTTGATGGCCAAAAAGCTCAATTTTAGTATTATCTGACCAGAGTACCTTCTTCCATATGTTTGGGGAGTCTCCCACATGCCTTTTGGCGTACATCAAAAGTGTTTGCTTATTTTTTTCTATAAGCAATGGCTTTTTTCTGGCCACTCTTCCGTAAAGTCCACCTCTGTGGAGTGTACGGCTTAAAGTGGCCCTATGGACAGATACTCCAATCTCCGCTGTGGAGCTTTGCAGCTCCTTCAATGTTATCTTTGGTCTCTTTGTTGCCTCTCTGATTAATGCCCTCCTTGCCTGGTCCGTGAGTTTTGGTGGGAGGCCCTCTCTTGGCAGGTTTGTTGTGGTGCCATATTCTTTCCATTTTTGAATAATGGATTTAATGGTGCTAGATGGGATGTTCAAAGTTTTGGATATTTTTTTATTACCCAACCCTGATCTGTACTTCTCCACAACTTTGTCCCTGACCTGTTTGGAGAGCTCCTTGGTCTTCATGGTGCCGCTTGCTTGGTGGTGCCCCTTGCTTAGTGGTGTTGCAGACTCTGGGGCTTTTCAGAACAGGTGTATATATACACTGAGATCATGTGACAGATCATGTGACACTTAGATTGCACACAGGTGGACTTTATTTCACTAATTATGTGACTTCTGAAGGTAATTGGTTGCACCAGATCTTATTTAGGGGCTTCATAGCAAAGGGGGTGAATACATATGCACGCACCACTTTTCCGTTATTTATGTGCATTCATTTCACTTCACCAATTTTGACTATTTTGTGTATGTCAATTACATGAAATCCAAATAAAAAATCCATTTTTGTTGTAATGCAACAAAATAGGAAAAACGCCAAGGGGGATGAATACTTTTGCAAGGCACTGTATTTGGAGAAAAAGGAACCATGCATGTTATCTGTCCTGGAACGGCTGTTAGAAGGGTACAAAAGCTGAAAAACATGGGTACATCCAGGTATTTTCCGCAGGTGCTGGAGTTGTAGACAAACTCATGGAAAAACAGAAAACTGCACACTTTTTTTTGGAATTCCATGCTTATCTAAACTATGACCTATCACAAATCAGTTTTCTTGATGTGATGATGGTTACTAAGGACAACCCCCCCCCCCAATTGATCTCTATAGGAAACCTACAGACAGGAACACCCTCCTTGGAGGTGACAGTTTCCATCCACGTCCATTTATTAAAAAGTCTCCCTGTAAGTCAATTCAGTCGCATCAGAAGAAGATGCAGCTCCGATACTTCTTACCTGAAACAGACCACGGACCGAGACACAGAGGTTTAAGGAAAGGGGGGTACAAAGACAATTGGGTAAAACATGCCAATGATCGTTTTGAAGGGACTAACACAGTTAGAAAGCCTTCAACCAAAAGTTAAAGAAACAGCAGAACATGTCTCCTCACGCTTCACCCAATACTCACCATTGGGGAAGGCATTTAAGGACATTAAATCAGGAAGCACTGGTACATTATTGATACTGACCCACAATTGAAACCCATTTTTAAATATCCACCACGAATGGTCTTTAAAAAAAGACCCCCCCAAACGTGAGAGGCATTGTGGTTAAATCTGATTACCCACCAGTGAAAAGGGAAACTTTCTTGGACAAGGTTCCTGAGGGTAATTACAAATGTGGCCAATGTGCTCAATGCAGCTTCCCGTACAAATGCAACTCATTTACACCCACCCCCCCGCACAGGACAAATATTTAAGATCAAAGGCCTGATTACCTGCATGTCCACCAATGTTGTTCACATGTTAAAATATCCTTGTGGTCTGTCTTACATAGGGGAAAACCCCTAGAAGCCTTAAAGACACGGATCAGTGAGCACCGCAGCAATACACGGACAGGTGAGACAAAAACTCTGGTTGCTGTTAATTTTGTACAAGCTGAACATCCTATTAGTTCTCTGAGATGCATTGGAATAGAACTGGTCAAGATGTCACGCAGGAGGAGGGGACATTGAGTGGAAACTTCTTCAAAAAGGGAATCTTTCTGGATCCACAGGCTCAACACACCGTCTCCTCTCGGCCTTAACGAGGAGTTTGAATTGAAACCGTTTTTATAATTTCAAAATGTCAACATAATATTATTATTTTTAAATCCTAATTGAATATTGTATGTGTATGTATATTACTGTAAATACTGATCATATTCCTTGTGTATGATCATAGATTTTGATACATTGAATGTTAATATTGTGTACCCAGACTATTTGCACTGCTACGTTATACATTTTTTAAACCTCCTGTTTCAGGAAGTGATGTCACTGATTACTGCCCCTATAGGACCTTCGACCCCCACCTGGGATACGGATGCCTGATGAACCCCCAAGGGTGGAAATGTTGTTATAAATAATATCACCTGGAAGCATGAGCAGCAGTGTGAGGCATTTTCCTTTCTGTTTACCATGAGTATCTGTCCTGGAATGACGATCTGTTAGAAGGGACCATGTACGTTATCTGTCCTGGAATGGCTATCTGTTAGCAGATAAATAGACATTATGGTTTGCAGGCTAGAGGCTGGGACCGTGTGTGTGTGTGTGTGTGTTTGGGAAGAGAGGGGGCAGAGCAGAGGACAGTCAACATGGGTCAGGACACACACACAGTCCGAGCTGGTCATGCTGATTTTACAAAAACATAGTGTGTGCGTGTGTCATCATCATGCTGTAGGGAGTGGTTTGTTTCAGTTATTGGTTTAAGCCTAGCTAAGACCATTATCAGATGTGAAAATGTCCCAAGACAGAATAACAACCATGTTTAAATACCCCTCCCTACCCCACAGACAGCTGATGTCATCCAGATTCCAGCGTAGGCCTGGTTCTCACAGAGCAGCCTCTGCTGTGGTCTGTGTGTGTTAATCTCTGTCTCACCTGTCTTGTATGAGCAACATGTTTATTTTACCAGGCAGTTCAATTAAGAACAAATTGTTATTTACAAAAACAGCTTACTATGGCTACTAGCCCTCTGGCTACAATTGAGGAGTGATTAATAAACAAGCTACTAGCATCAATAAACATTAAGCTACTAGCATCAATACTCTCAATAAACATTAAGCTACTAGCATCAATAGTCTCAATAAACATTAAGCTACTAGCATCAATAGTATCAAACATTAAGCTACTAGCATCAATAGTCTCAATAAACATTAAGCTACTAGCATCAATAGTCTCAATAAACATTAAGCTACTAGCATCAATAGTCTCAATAAACGTTAAGCTACTAGCATCAATAGTCTCAATAAACATTAAGCTACTAGCATCAATAGTCTCAATAAACATTAAGCTACTAGCATCAATAGTCTCAATAAACATTAAGCTACTAGCATCAATAGTCTCAATAAACATTAAGCTACTAGCATCAATAGTCTCAATAAACATTAAGCTACTAGCATCAATAGTCTCAATAAACATTAAGCTACTAGCATCAATAGTCTCAATAAACATTAAGCTACTAGCATCAATAGTCTCAATAAACATTAAGCTACTAGCATCAATAGTCTCAATAAACATTAAGCTACTAGCATCAATAGTCTCAATAAACATTAAGCTACTAGCATCAATAGTCTCAATAAACGTTAAGCTACTAGCATCAATAGTCTCAATAAACGTTAAGCTACTAGCATCAATAGTCTCAATAAACATTAAGCTACTAGCATCAATAGTCTCAATAAACATTAAGCTACTAGCATCAATAAACGTTAAGCTACAAGCATCAATAGTCTCAATAAACGTTAAGCTACTAGCATCAATAAACATTAAGCTACTAACATCAATAGTCTCAATAAACATTAAGCAACTAGCATCAATAGTCTCAATAAACATTACGCTACTAGCATCAATAGTCTCAATAAATCTTAAGCTACTAGCATCAATAGTCTCAATAAACATTAAGCTACTAGCATCAATAAACATTAAGCTACTAACATCAATAGTCTCAATAAACATTAAGCTACTAGCATCAATAGTCTCAATAAACGTTAAGCTACTAGCATCAATAGTCTCAATAAACATTAAGCTACTAGCATCAATAGTCTCAATAAACATTAAGCTACTAACATCAAGGCTCAATAAACATTAAGCTACTAACATCAAGTCTCAATAAATGTTAAGCTACTAGCATCAATAGTCTCAATAAACGTTAAGCTACTAGCATCAATAGTCTCAATAAACATTAAGCTACTAGCATCAATAAACATTAAGCTACTAACATCAATAGTCTCAATAAACATTAAGCTACTAGCATCAATAGTCTCAATAAACGTTAAGCTACTAGCATCAATAGTCTCAATAAACATTAAGCTACTAGCATCAATAGTCTCAATAAACATTAAGCTACTAACATCAAGTCTCAATAAATGTTAAGCTACTAGCATCAATAGTCTCAATAAACGTTAAGCTACTAGCATCAATAGTCTCAATAAACATTAAGCTACTAGCATCAATAGTCTCAATAAACATTAAGCTACTAGCATCAAGTCTCAATAAACGTTAAGCTACTAGCATCAATAGTCTCAATAAACATTAAGCTACTAGCATCAATAGTCTCAATAAACATTACGCTACTAGCATCAATAGTCTCAATAAACGTTAAGCTACTAGCATCAATAGTCTCAATAAACATTAAGCTACTAGCATCAATAGTCTCAATAAACATTAAGCTACTAGCATCAATAGTCTCAATAAACATTAAGCTACTAGCATCAATAGTCTCAATAAACATTAAGCTACTAGCATCAATAGTCTCAATAAACATTAAGCTACTAGCTTCAATAGTCTCAATAAACATTAAGCTACTAACATCAATAGTCTCAATAAACATTAAGCTACTAGCATCATTAGTCTCAATAAACATTAAGCTACTAGCATCAATAGTCTGTGACAACCACCAAGGTAATGTATGGTTCAGGCCAGGGTGAGGGTAACTTACTGAATTGAATTGACCCCAAGCCTGCTGCGTTTGTTGTCGCTGTTCTGCCAAGCTGAGTTTGACATCATGTTGTGTGTGTGTGTGTGCGTGTGTGTGTGTGTGTGTGTGTGTGTGCGTCACTGTGAGAGACCTGAACTGACCACAACAAACCTCTATTTACACAGCTGGCTGACTCTATACATGCAGGCTAACAACCACAATGTGACTCAGTAGAAGAATAGACAAACAGAAAGATGACAAATAACATTTTAAAAAATTATAAATGACTGAATTCAAATGAATTAGGCCTAATATATTTTTGATTTGTCATACTGTGTGGCACCCCACCAAATGTAATACTGATAGCAACTCCTTGTCAATATATTGAATTATTTTATATGCACTGACTGCACTAAGTTACAGTGCTGCGGTGAGACAAGTCACCTGACAGAACCCTTGTGTGTGTGTTTGTTTATGTGTGTCACTGAGAATTTGACCTGAGCTGACCCCCACAACCCACCTCTATTGACTCAGCTGGCTGACTGACAACATACGGCTCTATATACCAACCACACTGTGACTCAGCTGGCTGACTGACAACATACGGCTCTATATACCAACCACACTGACTCAGCTGGCTGACTGACAACATACGGCTCTATACACCAACCACACTGTGACTCAGCTGGCTGACTGACAACATACGGTTCTATACACCAACCACACTGTGACTCAGCTGGCTGACTGACAACATACGGCTCTATATACCAACCACACTGTGACTCAGCTGGCTGACTGACAACTTACGGTTCTATATACCAACCACACTGTGACTCAGCTGGCTGACTGACAACATACGGCTCTATATACCAACCACACTGTGACTCAGCTGGCTGACTGACAACATACGGCTCTATATACCAACCACACTGTGACTCAGCTGGCTGACTGACAACATACGGCTCTATATACCAACCACACTGTGACTCAGCTGGCTGACTGACAACATACGGCTCTATATACCAACCACACTGTGACTCAGCTGGCTGACTGACAACATACGGCTCTATATACCAACCACACTGTGACTCAGCAGGCTGACTGACAACATACGGCTCTATATACCAACCACACTGTGACTCAGCTGGCTGACTGACAACATACGGCTCTATATACCAACCACACTGTGACTCAGCAGGCTGACTGACAACATACGGCTCTATACACCAACCACACTGTGACTCAGCTGGCTGACTGACAACACACGGCTCTATATACCAACCACACTGTGACTCAGCTGGCTGACTGACAACATACGGCTCTATACACCAACCACACTGTGACTCAACTGGCTGACTGACAACATACGGCTCTATACACCAACCACACTGTGACTCAGCTGGCTGACTGACAACATACGGCTCTATATACCAACCACACTGTGACTCAGCTGGCTGACTGACAACATACGGCTCTATACACCAACCACACTGTGACTCAGCTGGCTGACTGACAACATACGGCTCTATATAGCAACCACACTGTGACTCAGCTGGCTGACTGACAACATACGGCTCTATATACCAACCACACTGTGACTCAGCTGGCTGACTGACAACATACGGCTCTATATACCAACCACACTGTGACTCAGCTGGCTGACTGACAACATACGGCTCTATATACCAACCACACTGTGACTCAGCTGGCTGACTGACAACATACGGCTCTATATACCAACCACACTGTGACTCAGCTGGCTGACTGACAACATACGGCTCTATATACCAACCACACTGTGACTCAGCTGGCTGACTGACAACATACGGCTCTATATACCAACCACACTGTGACTCAGCAGGCTGACTGACAACATACGGCTCTATATACCAACCACACTGTGACTCAGCTGGCTGACTGACAACATACGGCTCTATATACCAACCACACTGTGACTCAGCTGGCTGACTGACAACATACGGCTCTATATACCAACCACACTGTGACTCAGCTGGCTGACAGACAACATACGGCTCTATATACCAACCACACTGTGACTCAGCTGGCTGACTGACAACATACGGCTCTATATACCAACCACACTGTGACTCAGCAGGCTGACTGACAACATACGGCTCTAATAACCAACCACACTGTGACTCAGCTGGCTGACTGACAACATACGGCTCTATATACCAACCACACTGTGACTCAGCTGGCTGACTGACAACATACGGCTGTATATACCAACCACACTGTGACTTAGCTGGCTGACTGACAACATACGGTTCTATATACCAACCACACTGTGACTCAGCTGGCTGACTGACAACATACGGCTCTATATACCAACCACACTGTGACTCAGCTGGCTGACTGACAACATACGGCTCTATATACCAACCACACTGTGACTCAGCTGGCTGACTGACAACATACGGCTCTATAAACCAACCACACTGTGACTCAGCTGGCTGACTGACAACATACGGCTCTATATACCAACCACACTGTGACTCAGCTGGCTGACTGACAACATACGGCTCTATATACCAACCACACTGTGACTCAGCTGGCTGACTGACAACATACGGCTCTATATACCAACCACACTGTGACTCAGCTGGCTGACTGACAACATACGGCTCTATATACCAACCACACTGTGACTCAGCTGGCTGACTGACAACATACGGCTCTATATACCAACCACACTGTGACTCAGCTGGCTGACTGACAACATACGGCTCTAATAACCAACCACACTGTGACTCAGCTGGCTGACTGACAACATACGGCTCTATATACCAACCACACTGTGACTCAGCTGGCTGACTGACAACATACGGCTGTATATACCAACCACACTGTGACTCAGCTGGCTGACTGACAACATACGGTTCTATATACCAACCACACTGTGACTCAGCTGGCTGACTGACAACATACGGTTCTATATACCAACCACACTGACTCAGCTGGCTGAGTAACAACATACTACAAAAGTTAAATCTGAGTTAGAAATGTATATTAAAGAAAAATACATCACTATTTTAGAAAAAATCTTTACAAGGTAAAGAAGAAAATAACATTTCTGAACTTAAGTAGGAATATGATATTTTACTGAATGAAGAGAGCCAACAACTACAGGTTAAACTAAAATAAAGCATACTATTTAATGGAAACTAAACCTGGTAAACATCTCACAGCCCTCACAAAACGAATACACGCCAAACCAGTAATAATTTTAAAATGTAAAGTTACAAATGCATTAATTAGAAACAACAATGCGATTAATGACCATTTTAAATGCTTCTATGAAAATCGATATAAATCAGAATTACACAACAGTGGGACTGATCCTACAGCCTTCTTAGACTCAACAACCCTGAAGCAGCTATCAGCAGACAAAAAGAAAAAAAAGAAAAAGAAAAACAGATCACCCAAAAATACAAATTAGACAGTTAAACCAGACTTGATATATATTAATCAAAAAGGGTTTATTAAAAATAGACACTTACAAACAAATTCAAGAACATGTTTCAATTTAATACAATATGCTAAAAACAAAACAAGATATGGCATTTTTCTATTAAAAACTTTGAAAGCTTTCAACTTTCCAACTGAAATAAATGCAATATAAATATTATATAAATGTCCTAAAGCAAAAATACACATGAATAATACATTATCTGATTAAATAGCTTTAGAAAGGGGCACAAGACAGGGATGTCCACTCTCCCCTTCTGTTTGCACTGGCAATTGAACCGATTGCAGAAAGAATTAGACAGGACCAAAACATTACAGGTATGCAATATAACATGCACATATTATATTGCATACCATCTATCCTACCCAACGGTGATGCAGTGAGACAAGTCACCTGATAAAAACCCCTGCACGGAAAGTGCAAAGTTGGCACATTATAAAAAGCCCCCCCACAAAACTGTAGACTCCAACATACCTCTGCTATTCACACAGTACAAGTAGTATCTTGTTCCTATTCGTTTTAAATGAGCAGGCAATCCACCGCAGTCACCCTTTGTGGCATAGGCGGTCCGCATCCCAAAATGGCACCCTATTCCCTTCCTAGTGCACTACTTTTGACCAGAGCCCTATGTCAAAGTAGTGCACTGTGTAGGGAATAGGGTGCCATTTTGGGATGCAAGCATAGGCTATCCACATGCAGTTAGCGCTGTGCTGAGGAAACTGCAGTTGAGTGACTGGTAACTTGTCCTGCTTGGTAAGATCCAATACAGTTGAGTGACTGGTAACTTGTCCTGCTTGGTAAGATCCAAAACATGTAATAAAAACTGGGGTTCCAACCCCTCCTGTAAACACACTGTAGTTTACATTTACATTTACATTTTAGTCATTTAGCAGACGCTCTTATCCAGAGCGACTTACAGTTAGTGAATACATATATTTCTTTTTTTATACTTGCCCCCCGTGGGAATCGAAACCCACAACCTTGGCGTTGCAAACGCCATGCTCTACCAACTGAGCTACATCCCCTGCCGGCCATTCCCTCCCCCATACCCTGGACGACGCCGGGCCAATTGTGCGCCGCCCCAATGGGTCTCCCGGTCGCGGCCGGCTGCGACAGAGCCTGGATTCGAACCAGGATCTCTAGTGGCACAGCTAGCACTGCGATGCGGCGCCTTAGACCACTGCGCCACTCGGGAGCCTGTATTACCACAATCCATCACAGTTATCCATAGCTTTGTAGACTAGCTATACGCATAGGTTACAGTGTGTGTGTGTGTGTGTGTGTGTGGAGAGGAAACTGCAGTTGACTTAGTTGCTTATTTTACTATGGGGAAGTGATTGACCAATAATACACATTTTTTTGGTCAACAAAATGAGTAGCCCAATCACAGCATTATTTAATCTGCATTTCTTCTTCTGCTATTTATTCTGTTACCAATACTATTTACACGTTAAAAGTATCTTCTGATTACAATTATTGTCTCATCTTTTAAATAAATGCAATCTATTAGCTTCCAAAATGTAAGTAGGTATATCTAGCTGTGTGATAACACATTCTGATGGAGTGGCTTGTCCTGCACATGGTTAAAAAAACCCAGAATGCATTGAGTGAATGTTGGAAAAATATATTGGTTCCTTTCTAAACATAGCAATGTGAATGCAAACAGGACTCAGGCCACAAAATAGGTGAAGTGATCTGGCAAAATAGTTGAGTCCTCCTTCAAAGGCAAGGGCAGTGTGAATTAAAAGAGAACTGAGTTCTTTGTTGTTTTTTTTAAACCTGAGAGTTCACTTATATGTGGACTATACGTGAAAACACTATAATTGACCTGGTTGATGTTACTGCGATCATGTAATAGCAAAGTATTACAGCAAGTCGTGATGAGACAATGTAACCTGTTGATGTCCGTGTGTAAAACGATACATTAAGTCCAGTCTAACTGAACTTAGTAAAATGGCCTGTCAGGCTGCTTGTTACATGAACAAAGTAGCCTAATACAGCCAGTCGAGAGAAGATACAATGTAACCAACTGATGTTTGTTGTGTGGTTAAAATGAGACATTTTATCATTGTATCAACGCTACAATGTATCAAGACTCACACACGTCGATACAGTTGAAATGACAAGCCCAGGGATAGAGACAGGAAGGACTTTGAGTGAGTGAGGTGTCATTTCAAACGATACCAGACACACAGCACTAAAACCTGTGCCTCCAGGACACGAATTACAAGGCACTAAACTCACCTCCGTCCCGATTCCGAAGTCACCGAATTACAACTCTGGACCGACAGCAATGTGGAGGACTTACGCCGTCCGAGGGGAGTAGGAAGGAGACCTGAGGGAGAGAGGAGGTTTCCCTGTGAGGAAAACGACCCTCCTCGCCTCTCCAGAAATACCTCCGTGGTCCCATCATTGAACGAGTCCGAAGGCAGAACGAGAATTGGCGGGACAGTGATGACTCCGAGTCTCGGAACGGGGCTAACGTTCCCAACGGCCCCGCAGCTCACGGACGTTGGTAGGTTAGCGAAGGTCCCGTAGCTAGATACCGTTAACATCCCTGCCACTGTCGCCCCGATATCTCCCCCGAGCAACTCGCTGTCACGGTTTCCATGGTCTTTCCGCTGTACTGGCCGTCCGTCTAGTGAAATGTTACTAAGGAAAAAGAGAGCTGCTTGTCTCCGCCGCGAATCTCTACTTTTCCTCAGGTGTTCTTTACGCGGTTTGGTAGTGTTGTTATCCAACGTACTGCAGGCGGCAGCCGCCATTCTCGAGTGAGGAAGTCTCTCAAGCTGTAAAGGCATTCCACCAGCGGGAGAGGACTTGATCACGCCCCCTATGCTTTCTATTGGACGGGAGCGACTAATAGATAAACAAAAAGATGGACCGTAGAGAAAGCTGAGGTCGGTTTGGTTTTTGTGAAATGGTTTTTAAATGGTTTTTTTTTTTGTTGCCCTGAACGCCCTAAGTCAAAACATTCTAACAATTTGAGAAAATAGCAATTTACTAGACTTCAGACGGACACGAATAATGAACTGCAGCTCAGTAGCCTATTGGGCTATTACAGTACATTTGACAATACAAGCTCTTTTCTCAATAACCCCTATAATAATTAGGAAATATCTGTGTTATTAACAATAAGGACATTATCTAGGGATAAATAAGCCTAAACAATGTATTTTAACGTTTACAATTTTCGGTTAGCAAAGACTATTGAGACATCTGTGACAGATATTAGGCAACATTAGTAGATTTGGGAAATGATGAAATGATGAACATTGAAGAAATAATCTGGGGGGGACCAAACAATTGATTCCCATTCATAATCATATTTTCCCTAACCTAACCCAAACCTTAACCTAACCCTATCTCTTAACCCCTAACCCTAGTTGTAACACTAAACCTAATCCCTAAAATAGCCTTTTTCCTTGTGGGGACCGGCGAAATGTCCCTCTTGTCCGAATTTTCCTTGTTTTACTATCCTTGTGAGGACTTCTGGTTGCCACAAGGACAGTAAAACAAACACACACACACACGTGCACTAAAAGTAGTGCACTATATAGGAAATAGGGTACTATTTGAGAGGAAATAGGGTACTATAGGGTACTATTTGAGAGGAAATACGGTACTATTTGAGAGGAAATAGGGTACTATTTGAGAGGAAAGAGGGTACTATAGGGTACTATTTGAAAGGAAATAGGGTACTATAGGGTACTATTTGAGAGGAAATAGGGTACTATTTGAGAGGAAATAGGGTACTATTTGAGAGGAAATAGGGTACTATTTGAGATGCAACCTACATTTCTCTGACTATCACTATCCTCCTCCTGCTGTTTCTCTGGTCTCTCTCTGTTGCATCCCCCATGTCTCTTTCACTAATCATCACTCTCTCTCTCTCCCTCTCCTCCATCTCCCTCCCTCCCCTCCATAGGGTGTCATTTGGGATGTAGCCATGGTCTGACATGTTTCCAAAGACCAGTCAAGGGGACACAGAAAAACTGAGTGTCTACATTCTCAAAGCTAAAGGAGTTTGAGGGAATGATTACCGCTCATTTGGTGACTCACTACTTCCTCACTGAGAGTGAAGCTACTGATATGGAAACAAAAATATGGCCACTCATGACTCAGGTGCCACCTACTGCCATTGTGCCCTTGAAAGAGAAACAGAGAGAGAGAGAGAGAGAGAGAGAGAGAGAGAGAGAGAGAGAGAGAGAGAGAGAGAGAGAGAGAGAGAGAGAGAGAGAGAGAGAGAGAGAGAGAGATGGTGATAGAGAGAGAGAGAAAGAGAGATAGAGAGAGAGAGAGAGAGAGAGAGAGAGAGAGAGAGAGAGAGAGAGAGAGGGAGAGAGAGAGAGAGAGAGGGAGAGAGAGGGAGAGTGAGAGAGAGACAGATAGAGACAGAGAGAGATGGTGATAGAGAGAGAGAGAGAAAGAGAGATGGTGATAGAGAGAGAGAGAGAGAGAGAGAGAGACAGAGAGACAGAGAGAGGGAGATTGAGCAATGCCGAGATAATAATCCTCCTCCTCTATGTCTCCCTTCCACCCCCCTGCTCTCCCTGCCACCCCCTGCTCTCCCTGCCACTCCCCTGCTCTCCCTGCCACTCCCCCTGCTCTCCCTGCCACCCCCCTGCTCTCCCTGCCACCCCCTGCTCTCCCTGCCACCCCCCTGCTCTCCCTGCCACCCCCTGCTCTCCCTGCCATCCCCCTGCTCTCCCTGACCTTAACACTAACCTTAACACTAACCCTAACACTAACCTTAACACTAACCTTAACCTTAACACTAACCTTAACCTTAACCTTAACACTAACCTTAACCTTAACACTAACCTTAACTCTAACACTAACCTTAACACTAACCTTAACCTTAACACTAACCTTAACTCTAACACTAACCTTAACACTAACCTTAACCTTAACACTAACCTTAACACTAACCTTAACCCTAACACTAACCTTAACACTAACCTTAACACTAATCCTAACACTAACCTTAACACTAACCTTAACACTAACCTTAACCTTAACACTAACCTTAACCTTAACACTAACCTTAACACTAACCTTATTCTTACATCCTCCTCTGTCCCCTCCCCTCCTCTCCTCTCTCCTCTCCTCTCCTTGTCTCTCTCCCCTCCTCTCTCCTCCCCTCCTCTCCTCTCTCCCCTCCTCTCCTTGTCTCTCTCCCCTCCTCTCTTCTCTCCCCTCCTCTCCTCCTCTTCACTCCTCTCCTCTCCTTTCCCTCACTACAGAAAATAATCCTCATTCTCCATGTCTCCATGACACCCCCGTGTTCATGTTGGAATCCCAGGGCCTCGATGTCATGTGTGATGTCACTGATCCTCCGGTTGAAGTCCTGAGACCCTGAGGGGAGTGACCAACTGTCGTAACCCTGCACGGCCGTCACCGACGTACTGCTCATGCGCCGTGTGATCCGTCCGAAGCTGTCCGCCGGGATGCCCCCCACACGGATGGCAATGCCTTCTGGGAAGCTTTAGAAGATGCCAACATCCTTGTCTGGGATAAAGGGTTGCATGCCTGTAGGGAGGAGACAAGGGAACAGAAAGGGGGACAGTTAGAATGCCTATACAATTCCTATAGAGGAACAGACAGTGGGACAGTTAGAATGCCTTTTTTATAATGTAATATAAATAAAAGTTGTTATAATGGGTTAGTTTAGTGAGGCTTAGTGTGTGTTAGTGTGGCTCTAGGAGTGTGGAGTTGTTGTAATGGTTTAGTTTAGTGAGGAGACAGAAGGACAGTGCAGGAAACTCTGAAACACCCTAACGTCCTTGTCAGGGATGAAGGGACGCATGCCTGGTGGAAGATAGACAGAGAGGAAAACACATGGTCAGACTTAGTTGCCTGGGAAACAGACAGGGCAGCAGTCATTCCTGGGGAAGAGACAGAAGGCAACAGGGCTTAGTATGGGACTAGGCACAATGTTATAGCTGGCCCACAGTTGGTGACTAGTGCTGAATGAATGAAACATACCTGGGAGAGGACAGGAGGATGGGGAGGATTAATGTGTCTTAATGTGGCCCTGCCTGCCAAGGTTACAGCACACAGCTGGTGCACATTGACTAGGCTTCGTGTTGAGACTGGAGATATCCTAGTGCTCCTAGCTCTTCCATTCCTCTTTCCCCAGCGTCTCTGTTTTCTGTGCTCCTGGTTCAGATTTATAGGAAGTTGGTACCAAGTGTGAAAGTGGTGTGACATTATTGTTTAGCTGTTTCCGTCAGACAGCACTGCTCTCATATTAATCTATATTCCAGTCACAATGACTGGGTTGGCATTCAACAGCAATGATTAGCATCCAAATACACACAAACTCTCTCTCTCACTCTCACTCTCACTCTCTCTCTCTCTCTCTCTCTCTCTCCCTCTCTCTCTCTCCCCCCCCCTCTCTCTCTCTCTCTCTCTCTCTCCCCCTTCTCTCTCTCTCCCTCTCTCTCCCTCTATCTCTCTCCCCCTCTCCCCCTCTCTCACCCCTCTATCTCTATCCCCCTCTTTCTATCTCTGCCTCTCTCTCGCTCTCTTCCCCCCTCTCTCTCTCTTAATCTCTCTCTCGCTCTCTCTACCCCTTTCTTTCTCCCTCTCGCTCTCTCGCTCTCTGCCCCTATCTCTCTCGCTCTCTCTTCTCTCTCTCTCTCGCTCTCTCTCTCTCTATCCCTCTCTGCCTCTCACTCACTCTCTTCCCCTCCCTCTCTGTCTTTCTGTCTTAATCTCTCTCTCTCCCCCTCTCTCTCGCTCTCTCTCCCTCTCCCTCTCTCTCTCTCTCCCTCCCCCCCCTCTCTCTCTCTCTCTCTCTCTCTGTCTCTCTCTCTCTCTCTCTCTCTCTCTCTCTCTCTCTCTCTCTCTCTCTCTCTCTCTAATCTGTTTATTTAGCCTCTCCCGCTCTCTTTCTCTCACAAATACAGTCACACACAACAAAAAATGCACAAACATTGCATCAGAAAAGCTGAAATCAACTGAATGTGTGTTTGTGTGTGTAGACGCATCAGTTTGTGGTCTCTCCTTGAACGTAAACACTCATTAAGTTGACTGGGAGAGTGGGAGTGCCGTTCCAGTTTTACAATGAGAGACAGATTGGACTCCCCAGCCCTGAATATGGACTAGTTTCAGTATTTGGCTCTGTATTAGGTATGCCTAAACCCAGCTTTATAAACAGCCAGGGGTGGAACACTTTGAGAACCTGGTTCCGCTGGGTTCCCCCCATTCCCACCGCTGTATATAAATGTTTATAACACTGCATTGCTAAAAGGTGGTCCTCTGTAGCTCAGCTGGTAGAGCACGGCGCTTGTAACGCCAAGGTAGTGGGTTCGATCCCCGGGACCACCCATACACAAAAATGTATGCACGCATGACTGTAAGTCGCTTTGGATAAAAGCGTCTGCTAAATGGCATATTATTTATTTATTATAAAAGACTAGTTTCGTGACATTGACGAAGCTATGGAGATGTGGCGTCTCACCACACCTGCACGTGTGTGTGTGTGCGTGCATGCTTGTTTGTGTGTGTGTGTGTGTATGTGTGCATTTTATCTCACCCAGTATTACAGTGGGAGCCACAATGCGGGAGCCACATTGGCAGAATTCAATCCCTGAGAGAGCCGCCACCTTACCACGTTAACTGCAAATTAAATGTCTCAATTACGTAGTTTTGTCTGCTACCTGTAGACTTTCCATCACCATGAAGAAAAACAATACAGTAATTGAGTACATTGCGACATCAAGTGGTTTGTGGTGATGTGTTGATGTGGTTCAGTTGATAGAGCGTGGCGCTTGCAATGCAAGGGTTGTGGGTTCGATTCCAACGGGGGACCAGTATGAAAACGTATGCACTCACTACTGTAATTTGCTCTGGGTGAGAGCGTCTACTAAAACTGAAAATAAATGAATAGAACATTTTCAGTTTTCACATAGAAATAAGTATTTCAAGAAACTGGAAAAACATATCAATCAAGTATTTTTATATTCCATAAGTATTATCAGATTAAACTGTTTTGTACACATAATTATCAGACTCAAGTTACAAATGCTGGTAAACACTCAAATACATTTAGCTTTAAAAAAAAAAATCACAAAAGTAGTGCACTGGGCCTTTACTTGTCCTGTATTAGAAGACCGATATAGATGTCATGTTAGAGCAGGGTTCTTCAATTCCGGTCCTGGAGGGCCGAAACACCTCTGTTTTTCCATCCTCTCCTTCTAATCAGGGGCTAATTCAGACCTGGGACACAAGGTGAGTGCAATTAACTACCAGGTAGAAATAAATAACAGAAGTGTTTCGGCCCTCCAGGACCGGAATTGAAGAACCCTGTGTTAGAGTAACTTACTAATAAACATCCCTATGTAGGAGCAACATACTAATATGTTGGAGCGACATACTAATATGTTGGAGCGACATACTAATATGTAGGAGCGACATACTAATATGTAGGAGCGACATACTAATATGTAGGAGCGACATACTAATATGTAGGAGCGACATACTAATATGTAGGAGCGACATACTAATATGTAGGAGCGACATACTAATATGTAGGAGCGACATACTAATATGTAGGGGCGACATACTAATATGTAGGAGCGACATACTAATATGTAGGAGCGACATACTAATATGTAGGAGCGACATACTAATATGTAGGAGCAACATACTAATATGTAGGGGCAACATACTAATATGTAGGAGCAACATACTAATATGTAGGAGCAACATACTAATATGTTGGAGCAACATACTAATATGTAGGAGCAACATACTAATATGTAGGAGCAACATACTAATATGTAGGAGCAACATACTAATATGTAGGAGCAACATACTAATATGTAGGAGCAACATACTTAATAGTTTGATGAGTGGAAGTGTGCCTGCTGCTCCTTGACTTATGCAAAACATTTCTACAAACCTGTTTTTGCTTTGTCATTATGGGGTATTGTGTGTAGATTGATGAGGGAAAAAACTACTTAATCAATTTTAGAATAAGGCTTTAACATAATCAAATGTGGAAAAAGTCAAGGGGTCTGAATACTTTCCGAATGCACCGTAGACTTAGTATTACTGTCTTAGCTACAATATACATATCTCCCTGACATATTACATCATTTATGCAGCAGCATACAATACATTTTTGTACCTTGTTGTGCTGTGCTCACTTGAACAGGAAGGTGGCACGGCAGTCCTTCTTGTGGGCACATTTTGTCATCATTCTTTGTCTTAAAAGTCTGGCATTCTCTGGATTTATGGTGCTTTCAAGACAACTGGGAACTCGGAAAAAAAAAGAAGGTTGAATCATGATGTAAGTGATCTTCAGGTCGGAGCTCTAGAAAGAGTCCCGAGTTCCCAGTATGAAAAATGAATGCACTCACTAACTGTAAGTCGCTCTGGATAAGAGCGTCTGCTAAATGACTAAAATGTAAAAATGTTCCCGACTTGGAATTCCGAGTTGGATGACCGTTCAAAACGTATTTTCCCAGTCGGAGCTCGTTTTTTTCCCAGTTGTCTTGAACTCACTGAAGACTGAGATTTCCCAGTTCCGAGTTTCCAGTTGTTGTGAACGCGGCAGAAGTCATGCTGGATTGACAGCGTGGCCAATCTATTCAACCTTTTCTGGCCCGTGGTGTTGAATGTTTATCCTTTTAAGCTTGGAAAAGAGACCCTTAAACCCAGACTTGGACCACACACCCTCTCCACTGAATAGCAGTCTAGTGATCGCTTTGCAACGCTTGCAGTTAGCCACTGATTCCTTCCAAACCACTCATTGTTGAATTTGCATTTTCCAACTTGTTGTGTAATGTTTATGTCCAATGGCCGATGAACACCGATACGTTTTATCTATAATTTATCATCATATGACAAGGACTGAAAAGGATTTGCCAGTAGATTGTCGACGTGATTCATGACGGTGACTGCTTGTCTAGCTGGCTAGCTAAGATTATGAAAGAATGATGTTGACATGATCAGCTACGGTAGCTATAACGTGATTTGACGTAATTTTATCTGTGGCCAATGACTTTGAGCCTTCTTGGATGGGCACTTCTAATGTAACTCTATGGCAGCACCCAAGGGACTTGAATTTTTTAGCTCTCCTCGTAGATTTTGCGGTGACAGAGTGTCCCCCATGAGTGGCAAAACACTGAGCCAATCACGGCGCAACTAGAGAACATTACCAACCCCTACGCTCTGTATTTTCCGATGGCTGCCCCACCACCACAGAAAGCACTGAGCTGGCTGCCCCTCCACCACAGAAAGCACTGAGCTGGCTGCCCCTCCACCACAGAAAGCACTGAGCTGGCTGCCCCACCACCACAGAAAGCACTGAGCTGGCTGCCCCTCCACCACAGAAAGCACTGAGCTGGCTGCCCCACCACCACAGAAAGCACTGAGCTGGCTGCCCCACCACCACAGAAAGCACTGAGCTGGCTGCCCCACCACCACAGAAAGCACTGAGCTGGCTGCCCCACCACCACAGAAAGCACTGAGCTGGCTGCCCCACCACCACAGAAAGCACTGAGCTGGCTGCCCCACCACCACAGAAAGCACTGAGCTCGGCTGAAACACCTGCATGTTGGAGCTACCTGAGCTCGGCTGAAACACCTGCATGTTGGAGCTGCCTGAGCTAGGCTGAAACACCTGCATGTTGGAGCTGCCTGAGCTAGGCTGAAACACCTGCATGTTGGAGCTGCCTGAGCTCGGCTGAAACACCTGCATGTTGGAGCTGCCTGAGCTCGGCTGAAACACCTGCATGTTGGAGCTGCCTGAGCTCGGCTGAAACACCTGCATGTTGGAGCTGCCTGAGCTCGGCTGAAACACCTGCATGTTGGAGCTGCCTGAGCTCGGCTGAAACACCTGCATGTTGGAGCTGCCTGAGCTAGGCTGAAACACCTGCATGTTGGAGCTGCCTGAGCTAGGCTGAAACACCTGCATGTTGGAGCTGCCTGAGCTAGGCTGAAACACCTGCATGTTGGAGCTGCCTGAGCTAGGCTGAAACACCTGCATGTTGGAGCTGCCTGAGCTAGGCTGAAACACCTGCATGTTGGAGCTACCTTAAGTAAGCAACAAAGACACCATGTTTGTATGCGGCTTTATTAACTCAATGATTTTTTATTTATTTTTTACATCGTTTGCAAACTGATATGTGACACGTATTAATGCCAAAATAACATGCAAAACAGGCAACAACAAAAACATATATATATATATTTTGCTTAACAGGTGGGGCTCAAAATAGGAGGGGCTTTGCCCTGAATGGCGGGTCGCCACCAAACAGAACAGCCTGTACTCTCTGGACAGCAGGTCGCCACGGAACAGAACAGCCTGTACTCTCTGGACAGCAGGTCGCCACGGAGCAGAACAGCCTGTACTCTCTGGACAGCAGGTCGCCACCAAACAGAACAGCCTGTACTCTCTGGACAGCAGGTCGCCACGGAACAGAACAGCCTGTACTCTCTGGACAGCAGGTCGCCACCAAACAGAACAGCCTGTACTCTCTGGACAGCAGGTCGCCACGGAACAGAACAGCCTGTACTCTCTGGACAGCAGGTCGCCACGGAACAGAACAGCCTGTACTCTCTGGACAGCAGGTCGCCACCAAACAGAACAGCCTGTACTCTCTGGACAGCAGGTCGCCACGGAACAGAACAGCCTGTACTCTCTGGACAGCAGGTCGCCACGGAACAGAACAGCCTGTACTCTCTGGACAGCAGGTCGCCACGGAACAGAACAGCCTGTACTCTCTGGACAGCAGGTCGCCACGGAACAGAACAGCCTGTACTCTCTGGACAGCAGGTCGCCACCAAACAGAACAGCCTGTACTCTCTGGACAGCAGGTCGCCACCAAACAGAACAGCCTGTACTCTCTGGACAGCAGGTCGCCACCGAACAGAACAGCCTGTACTCTCTGGACAGCAGGTCGCCACGGAACAGAACAGCCTGTACTCTCTGGACAGCAGGTCGCCACGGAACAGAACAGCCTGTACTCTCTGGACAGCAGGTCGCCACCAAACAGAACAGCCTGTACTCTCTGGACAGCAGGTCGCCACGGAACAGAACAGCCTGTACTCTCTGGACAGCAGGTCGCCACCAAACAGAACAGCCTGTACTCTCTGGACAGCAGGTCGCCACGGAACAGAACAGCCTGTACTCTCTGGACAGCAGGTCGCCACGGAACAGAACAGCCTGTACTCTCTGGACAGCAGGTCGCCACCAAACAGAACAGCCTGTACTCTCTGGACAGCAGGTCGCCACGGAACAGAACAGCCTGTACTCTCTGGACAGCAGGTCGCCACGGAACAGAACAGCCTGTACTCTCTGGACAGCAGGTCGCCACGGAACAGAACAGCCTGTACTCTCTGGACAGCAGGTCGCCACGGAACAGAACAGCCTGTACTCTCTGGACAGCAGGTCGCCACCAAACAGAACAGCCTGTACTCTCTGGACAGCAGGTCGCCACCAAACAGAACAGCCTGTACTCTCTGGACAGCAGGTCGCCACCAAACAGAACAGCCTGTACTCTCTGGACAGCAGGTCGCCACCGAACAGAACAGCCTGTACTCTCTGGACAGCAGGTCGCCACGGAACAGAACAGCCTGTACTCTCTGGACAGCAGGTCGCCACGGAACAGAACAGCCTGTACTCTCTGGACAGCAGGTCGCCACCAAACAGAACAGCCTGTACTCTCTGGACAGCAGGTCGCCACCAAACAGAACAGCCTGTACTCTCTGGACAGCAGGTCGCCACCAAACAGAACAGCCTGTACTCTCTGGACAGCAGGTCGCCACGGAACAGAACAGCCTGTACTCTCTGGACAGCAGGTCGCCACGGAACAGAACAGCCTGTACTCTCTGGACAGCAGGTCGACACCAAACAGAACAGCCTGTACTCTCTGGACAGCAGGTCGCCACGGAACAGAACAGCCTGTACTCTCTGGACAGCAGGTCGCCACGGAACAGAACAGCCTGTACTCTCTGGACAGCAGGTCGACACCAAACAGAACAGCCTGTACTCTCTGGACAGCAGGTCGCCACGGAACAGAACAGCCTGTACTCTCTGGACAGCAGGTCGCCACCAAACAGAACAGCCTGTACTCTCTGGACAGCAGGTCGCCACGGAACAGAACAGCCTGTACTCTCTGGACAGCAGGTCGCCACCAAACAGAACAGCCTGTACTCTCTGGACAGCAGGTCGCCACGGAACAGAACAGCCTGTACTCTCTGGACAGCAGGTCGCCACGGAACAGAACAGCCTGTACTCTCTGGACAGCAGGTCGCCACGGAACAGAACAGCCTGTACTCTCTGGACAGCAGGTCGCCACGGAACAGAACAGCCTGTACTCTCTGGACAGCTCCTGGGGACTCAGCTTGGACCTCAACTACTACAGGGAGAGGGGGAGGGGAAACACAGGTTACAGGGGGAAATTACAGGGTGACAGGGTTGAGAAAGCTCCCAGCCAGTACTGTCCAAGCAGCAGGGCAAACTGCTGGCGGCTCCTGGGGGGGGTGAGGGCTGTGTGTTTATTTGTTGGGCACAGGGGAGGGTAGTATGTTATTTCCTGGTTTGGTGAGGGCTGTGTGTTTATTGGTTGGGCACAGGGGAGGGTAGTATGTTATTTCCTGGTTTGGTGAGGGCTGTGTGTTTATTGGTTGGGCACAGGGGAGGGTAGTATGTTATTTCCTGGTTTGGTGAGGGCTGTGTGTTTATTGGTTGGGCACAGGGGAGGGTAGTATGTTATTTCCTGGTTTGGTGAGGGCTGTGTGTTTATTGGTTGGGCACAGGGGAGGGTAGTATGTTATTTCCTGGTTTGGTGAGGGCTGTGTGTTTATTGGTTGGGCACAGGGGAGGGTAGTATGTTATTTCCTGGTTTACGTTCGCTCTTTTGCAGGTTTTACTATATAATTTCTTCCATCCACATATCAAGGTGTTTTGGTACTTCCCTTATGCAATACGCTTTTCCCTGTGCTGACTTTTACTATTACCACAGGACAATATAGTCTACCAGTCTAACGCTCTATCCTGACCTCTATCCACCATTCATAGAGACACAATAGTGTGAGGTGGATCATTTGTCCAGATCCGCAATAGGCTAACTAGCAATCGTACCACTCATAAAAGCATTCAAAGCTGCATCAAATTTCAATATGAATCAACAAGAACAAATAGGAATAGCTGATAGGCATAGGAGAGGCAGGTAGCTTAGTGGTTAAGAGTGTTGGGCCAGTAATCGAAAGGTCGCTGGTTCGAATCCCCGAGCCAACTAGGTGAAACATCTGTCGATGTGCCCTTGAGCAAGGCACTTAACCCTAATTGCTCCTGTAAGTCGCTCTGGATAAGACCGTCTGCTAAATGACTGTAATGTAATGTAACAGTGAAGACATGAAACAAAAAGCCCAATTGATCTTGTTTAGTGACAATACCAGTGCTTCATTTGAACAGGATCCGGCACCTCTCAGATTTTACTTTGTTTGTTCCGGTACGTATTTGCCCAGATCCAGTACCTCTCGCAGCATGATTTATTAATTGTTTCACTGTTCTCACTGTAGACATTCTAATAAAAGCGATCAGTGTTAAATCAAGTTGCCTCCTCGTTATTTCTCCTGCCCTCCAGAAAGACCATCATGTAAAAGCACGGTGATCCTTCTGTGTAATCATTCTATCCTGCCACACTGATTCCAGACCTGCTCTCTTATTTGTACATAGAGGTTATGGGGAGGGCCAGTGGGGTAAGTAACTGATCTTGACACAGGTCTTGGTAGTGGTGGTCAGCTACTGAAGAGGTCCCTACGTAATCACGTCACGTAGCCTAGTCTAGTTGTTGATAAGAAAAGTCAATCGAAAGATGGTGAATCGAATCCAGAACAAGCCAGAGAACTGTCAGTGCCGGAGGAGAGGAGTGAGGGGCAAACTGTTCCTGATGACGATGCTAATCCCGCCAGTTCAGCATCACCACCGGCACCTCCACTAGCTAGTAGGCCTACTAGCGAGTCAGACTCAACGGGAGACGGGGAGCTGGGGGGGAGACGGGGAGCTGGGGGGGAGACGGAGAGCTGGGGGGGAGACGGGGAGCTGGGTGGGAGACGGAGAGCTGGGGGGGAGATGGGGAGCTGGGGGGAGACGGGGAGCTGGGGGGGAGACGGGGAGCTGGGGGGGAGGGGGGCAATGCATCCACCGACGAAGTGCTCGGAGCAGGTGCAATTTGCAGTTCAAGAACAAGCAAACGTGTAACCCCTGGCTTGTCATGCAGAATTCAAAGTTGGGCTGTACAACATGCAAAAAGGTAGGGAGGTTGGGGTCTAGAAACGACTGGAGGGGATTAAACTAGCAAAAGACTGGGTGGAATGGACAGTAAATCAGACGTACAAAAACATCAACAAAGAGCCTTCAGATAAAAGGTTTTTGAACAGGCCTGAACCAAGGAGCATTTGGTGGCAGCAAGCCTGGTAGAAAAGGCTAAAGAGGACACCCAGGTTAACACTCAAAAAGAAGAAGAAAGAATAGCCACTACAGCCGGAGTCTTCAGACCAGAAGGAGGCTAAACATCACAGCCACAGGCCCGCTCCTGGCTTGGAGCAAGAAGTTGACTCTCAGGAGTTAAATGGACTTGACATGGGGAGAGTAATTGTGGGAGATTTTGAAAACTAAGGTAGGACATTTTATTCCCTTAACCTTCACAGCAAAAGAACAAGTTTGTAATCTGAATATGTGCTTCATATGATCACATCAGCAGGAGGCTTATATATTATCATATGCGTGTTCTGCTGTAGCCTACTTTGATTTATTTTATTTAATCCGATATTGTGATATTTGTTCTACTGCTACATTGACGTCTTGAAAATTATATGAAATTCGGGTCTTGCAAACCCCACAGCTGAGTATGTGTGCACATGGCGGGTGTTCTGAAGTGTCGTCTAGAAATGTTGCTGTACATTGATGTCTAGAAAATTATGCTATAAGAAATTCAGACTTGTGTAAGCCCCGCAGCTATACTCAAGTATGTGGGCGTACAGCAGTGACGTCTAAAATGCTTTGAATTAATCAGCACCTTGGAGAGCGCTGTCCGTTTCACCACCAAAGGTAGTAGGCTACCTGGAGAGCGCTGTCCGTTTCACCACCAAAGGTAGTAGGCTACCTTGAGAGCGCTGTCCGTTTCACCACCAAAGGTAGTAGGCTACCTTGGAGAGCGCTGTCCGTTTCACCACCAAAGGTAGTAGGCTACCTGGAGAGCGCTGTCCGTTTCACCACCACAGATAGTAGGCTACCTGGAGAGCGCTGTCCGTTTCACCACCACAGATAGTAGGCTACCTGGCTGCTACGTTGTGTTTGACACATTTTTTCTCAATGTGTTTCGGTACGTCACAGCCCTCCGGATACCCCCTCTCGAACTCAATATGTACCTCACAGCCCCCCAATTATCCTACCCAGACTATAGTAGACTATAACACCATAATTATCCTACCTAGACTATAGTAGACTATAACACCATAATTATCCTACCTAGACTATAGTAGACTATAACACCATAATTATCCTACCCAGACTATAGTAGACTATAACAATACAATTATCCTACCTAGACTATAGTAGACTATAACAACACAATTATCCTACCTAGACTATAGTAGACTATAACACCAAAATAAAATGAATAACTGCATTATTGTTTTCAAGTGAGTACAAAATTCTAATCAAGGCTGCAGTGAAAATGCCATTTGAACAATGGCGCAAAAGCCCTGTGATTTGAATGTTTCATTGGATCTGGATCAGTTGTGGGTCCTACTCTGGACAGTTCATAAGGTCTAGAAAGGCTCAGTAGCAGGCCAGTTTCGCTGAATTTTTCACTTCTGAAACTGAATGCGCCGTCTGTTTCAGATCGTCGTCTCCCAAGTCATCCTGTAACAATGTGGCCACATATTCAGGGAAGCTTAGCTCTGCCTCCTCTCCAATCCGAGCGGCTGTTCCTCATGAACCTAGAATCCAACGCTTCAATATAAACCTAAATATTTATCATTTAAACTTTTAAAATGTTTTACCTTTTATACGTGGCATAAAAAAAAACCCAGTTATAATGTTTTAATCTGATTAGTCTACTTCAAAAGTATTCTGGAGGCATGCACACGTTCATCCAAAATATCATCCCAGTATCCTGGCTTGACATGAACCAGGTTTCCATCCATACTTTTTAAGCGAGTAACGTAGTTTAGATGTCATGACATCATGGGAAAGCATGCAGTTTATTAGGCTACAGATGAAATAAATTATATGATTAACTTCACAGGGTGGTGAAAGTGCACGGTGATGAGGTCGATGCTCCTTTCCAGGCCTGCACACAGATGTTGGCTAGAGCGCATATGCCAATACCAGAGTGGGCACATTCGTTATACCTACGCAACACTTCTTGTGACAAAACAAGTTGAAAATGTATGGAAACCTATTTAACTTGTATTTTTTATTCTGTGCACGGGAATTTAACCTTAAATGTTAATTTTATGTGCACTACGTATTTACGCACAGACTTTTATCTGCAACAAGTACATTTGAAAGAAACACAACTCTGATGGGAAAATGCGCCAGAGGTTTCCCTTAGCAGGTAATTGCGGCTTTGGCTTAAAAAATTTTTTTAAAGCCAATAAATAAAATTGTAGTGGGACTGATTGGTGGAGTGCTGCAGAGATGGTTGTCCTTCTGGAAGGTTCTCCCATCTCCACAGAGGAACTCTGGAGCTCTGTCAGAGTGACCATTAGGTTCTTGGTCACCTCCCTGACCAAGGCCCTTCTCCCCAGATTGCTCAGTTTGGCCCGGGCGGCCAGCTCAAGGAAGAGTCTTGGTGGTTCCAAACTTCTTCCATTTAAGAATAATGGGGGTCACTGTGTTCTTGGGGACATTCAATTCTGCAGACATTTGTTGGTACCCTTCCCCAGATCTGTGCCTCGACACAATCCTGTCTCGGAGCTCTACGGACAATTCCTTCGACCTCATGGCTTGGTTTTTGCTCTGACATGCACCATCAACTGTGGGACCTTTATATAGAACAGGTGTGTGCCTTTCCAAATCATGTCCAATCAATTGAATTTACCACAGGTGGACTCCAATCAAGTTGTAGAAACATCTCAAGGATGATCAATGGAAACAGGATGCACCTGAGCTCAATTTCAAGTCTCATAGCAAAGGTATTTCTGGGTTTTAATTATAAAAATGTGCAAACATTTCTAAAAACCTGTTCCCTGGTCACGTTGTCCAGCGTAACATTTTTCCTAAAGGAAAACCTGAAATGCTAATTTTGTTTATATGCAGATTTTAGAATATTCGCATTAAAATTCTGTCGCCAATTGGATGGAAAGCTAGCTATAGACTCCCTAAAGACCGTGGCAGGTGTGCTACCTGAGCCCAAATGATTGTGCCATTATCCAATACATTGCCTATGATAGGCTACCGCACATTAGGCACGACAGAAAAACATAAAAGCCCATAGACGTAGCAATGCTCTCTTGGATAAGTAAATGAAACAATCTAATCTTTCTGAGTGTGGACTGCATTACTGTATTGTACTATACTGTATTATCTGGACTAGAATTACGCAACTCTTTCAAACCATGAACCTGGGAGAGAACATGTGATGCTGGTGCAGGACATGAGGCCTATGAAGTTACAATTATAGGCTAGCGAATTTGATTTTAATCTTTTAATATAATAGGGCCATTTTAATTTTTTTATAATATTTCCCCTAAAGTTGTGCTTATTATCCTACCTCCTCTTTCTCTATTGCTGCTTCATTCTTTCCTCGCTTTCAACAGTAGAGTGAAATGTTTCGTTGTCCTGATCTTCACCATTGTAATGACGCGCTTGAATAATATAGGACTAGAATTAGATGTTTTTTGTTTTCTCTATAGCCTACCAGCATCCTGCGTTCTCTCTTCTTTCCCCGCCCCTTGATTTCTATTGGCTGTTGTATTTAACGTTCAGCAAACGAGAGTTTATATCCCTCTTCCAGTAGTCTGGAATAAATTCTTATAGAAGATCTAAAAAGAAATTCATCCAGCAAGCTATTCTGGTCTAGCTGTTCCTGGGACTCCAGGAGCTTTTTAAGGAGACAGGGGGCGCACTGTACGTATTGCGCAAGAGACAAAGGCTATATACATTTACATTTTAGTCATTTAGCAGACGCTCTTATCCAGAGCGACTTACAGTTAGTTAGTGAGTGCATACATTATTATATATTTTTTTCATACTGGCCCCCCGTGGGAAACGAACCCACAACTCTGGCGTTGCAAACGCCATGCTCTACCAACTGAGCTACATCCCTGCCGGCCATTCCATTTACATTTACATTTTACATTTTAGTCATTTAGCAGACGCTCTTAACCAGAGCGACTTACAGGAGCAATTAGGGTCAAGTGCCTTGCTCAAGGGCACATTAACGTCATTTAGCAGACGCTCTTAGCCAGAGCGACTCACAAATTGCACGTTCACCCTATAGCCAGTGGGATAACCACTTTACAATTTGGGGGGTTAGAAGGATTACTTTATCCTATCCCAGGTATTCCTTAAAGAGGTGGGGTTTCAAATGTCTCCCGGGAAGGTGGTGAGTGACTCCGCTGTCCTGGCGTCGTGAGGGGAGCTTGTTCCACCATTGGGGTGCCAGAGCAGCGAACAGTTTTGACTGGGCTGAGGGGGGAGCTATGCTTCCGCAGAGGAAGGGAGCCAGCAGGCCAGAGGTGGATGAACGCAATGCCCTCGGTTGGGTGTAGGGACTGATCAGAGCCTGAAGGTACAGAGGTGCCCCCTCCCACTGCTCCATAGGCAAGCACCATGGTCTTGTAGCGGATGCGAGCTTCAACTGGAAGCCAGTGGAGTGTGCGAGGAGGGGGTGACGTGAGAGAACTTGGGAAGGTTGAACACCAGACGGGCTGCGGCATTCTGGATGAGTTGTAGGGGTTTAATGGCACAGGCAGGGAGGCCAGCCAACAGCGAGTTGCAGTAGTCCAGACGGGAGATGACAAGTGCCTGGATTAGGACCTGTGCCGCTTCTTGTGTAAGGCAGGGTCGACTCTCCGAATGTTGTAGAGCATGAACCTGCAGGAGCGGGGTCACCGCCTTGATGTTGGCGGAGAACGACAGGGTGTTGTCCAGGGTCACGCCTAGGCTCTTCTCACTCTGGGAGGAGGACACAGCGGAGTTGTCAACCGTGATGGCGAGATCATGGAACGGGCAGTCCTTCCCCCCGGAGGAAGAGCAGCCCCGTCTTGCCAGGGTTCAGCTTGAGGTGGTGATCCGTCATCCATACTGATATGTCTGCCAGACATGCAGAGATGCGATTCGCCACCTGGTTATCAGAAGGGGGAAAGGAGAAGATTAGTTGTGTATCGTCAGCTAGCAATGATATGAAAGGCCATGTGAGGATATGACAGAGCCAAGTGACTTGGTGTATAGGGAGAAAAGGAGAGGGCCTAGAACTGAGCCCCTGGGGGACACCAGTGGTGAGAGCGCGTGGTGCGGAGACAGCTTCTCGCCACGCCACTTTGTAGGAGCGACCGGTCCGGTAGGAGCGCAATCCAGGAGTGAGCCGCGCCGGAGATGCCCAGCTCGGAGAGGGTGGAGAGGAGGATCTGATGGTTCACGGTATCAAAGGCAGCAGACAGGTCTAGAAGGACAAGAGCAGAGGAGAGAGAGTTAGCTTTAGCAGTGCGGAGAGTCTCCCGTGACACAGAGAAGAGCAGTCTCGAGTTGAATGACCAGTCCTGAAACCTGATTGGTTTGGATCAAGAAGGTCATTCTGAGAGAGATAGCAAGAGAGTTGGCTAAAGACAGCCTGGCTAATAGTTTTGGAAAGAAAAGAAAGAAGGGATACTGGTCTGTAGTTGTTGACATCAGTGGGGTTCGAGTGTTGGTTTTTTGAGAAGGGGAGCAACTCTCGCTCTCTTGAAGACGGAAGGGACATTCCCTCCCCTACCCTGGACGACGCTGGGCCAATTGTGCGCCGCCCCATGGGTCTCCCGGCTATAAGTTAGAAGCTTACTGTATGTATAGCCCATCATTCATTAGCTAAATATAAGGCTAATAACTGCATTGAATTTACTACCTGAAAGTATTACCTGAAAGAGGTAGGCTAGGACAGGGTTTCCCAGGACCAAGTTTGGGAAACCCTTTTTTTACATTTTTTTGTCATTTAGCAGACACTCTTATCCAGAGCGACTTACAGTTAGTGCATACATACTGTATATACGATATCTACACTATATATACAAAAGTATGTGGACTCCCATTCAAATTTGGCTATTTCAGCCACACCTGTTGCTGACAGGTGTATACAATTCGAGCACACAGCCATGCGACCTCCATAGACAAACATTGGCAGTAGAATGGCCTTTTACTGAAGAGCTCAGTGACTTTCAACGTGGCACCGTCATAGGATGCCACCTTTCCAAAAAGTCAGTTCGTAAAAATTTCTGTCCTGCTAGAGCTGCCCCCGGTCAACTGTAAGTGCTGTTATTGTGAAGTGGAAACGTCTAGGAGCAACAACGGTTCAGCCGCAAAGTGGTAGGCCACACAAGCTCACAGAACGGGACCGCCAAGTGCTGAAGCGTGTAGCGTGTACAAATTGTCTGTCCTCGGTTGCAACACTCACTACCGGGTTCCAAACTGCCTCTGGAAGCAACGTCAGCACAAGAACTGTTCATAGGGAGCTTCATGAAATGGGTTTCCATGGCCGAGCAGCCGCACACAAGCCTAAGATAACCATGCGCAATGCCAAGTGTAGGCTGGAGTGGTGTAAAGCTCGCCGCCATTGGACACTGGAGCAGTGGAAACGCGTTCTCTGGAGTGATGAATCACGCTTCACCATCTGGCAGTCCGACGGACAAATCTGGGTTTGGCGGATGCCAGAAGAACGCTACCTGCCCAAATGCATAGTGCCAACTGTAAAGTTTGGTGGAGGAGGAATAATGGTCTGAGGCTGTTTTTCATGGTTCTGTGCTTCCAACTTTGTGGCAACAGTTTGGGGAAGGCCCTTTCCCGTTTCAGCATGACAATCCCCCCGTGCACAAAGCGAGGTCCATACAGAAATGGTTTGTCGAGATCGGTGTCGAAGAACTTGACTGGCCTGCACAGAGCCATGACCTCAACCCTATCGAACACTTTTGGGATGAATTGGAACGCCGACTGCAAGCCAGGCCTAATTGCCCAACATCAGTGCCCGACCTCACAAATGCTCTTGTGGCTGAATGAAAGCAAGTCCCCGCAGCAATGTTCCAACATCTAGTGGAAAGCCTTCCAAGAAGAGTGTAGGCTGTTATAGCAGCAAAGGGGGGACCAATTCCATATTAATGCCCATGATTTTGGAATGAGATGTTGGACGAGCAGGTGTCCACATACTTTTGATCAAATAGTGTATGTATAGCAACATGCAACAATTTCAAAGATTTTACTGAGTTACAGTTCATAAGGAAATCAGTCAATTCAATTAATTAGCACCTAATCAGTCAAATCAATTCATTAGCCCCTAATCTATGGATTTCACATGAATGTGAAGACAGATATGCATCTGTTGGTCACAGATACCTTTAAAAAAAGTAGGGGCGTGGATCAGAAAACCAGCCAGTTTCGGTGTGATCACCATTTGCCTCATGCAGCACTACACATCTCCTTCGCATAGAGTTGATCAGGCTGTTGATTGTGGCCTGTGGAATGTTCCACTCCTCTTCAATGGCTGAGCGAAGTTGCTGGATATAGGTGGGAACTGGAACATGCTGTCGTACACGTCGATCCAGAGCATCCCAAACTGTTCAAATAGTGTGCAAAGCAGTCATCATGGCAAAGGGTGGCTATATATTTTTAACACTTTTTTGGTTACTACATGATTCCATATGTGTTATTTCATAGTTTTGATGTCTTCACTATTATTCTACAATGTAAAAATAAAGTAAAACCCTTGAATAAGTAGGTGTGTCCAAACTTTTGACTGGTAGTGTACATCTATTCATTTTGAACAGGATTATCTATTTTGGATGCAATTTTAATGGAATTTATGGAGAGAGAGAAGTGCTTTGACACTTGTGTGATAGCACTGTGTGATATGACACATGATATGATTTACAATAAAACAATAATGTGTAAATTAGACACGTGCTTAGTCTTTATATTACTGTAGAAAAATGCAGGCCCGGTGCCAGAACGAATCAGTCGGACGTGCATTTTGAGTTTGACTATGTTGCCTAGGCTACAAGGCTGAGCCATGCCAAATTAAATCAATAGTTCTTATTTTGTTCATTAAACAGACAATACACACTTACATTCCCCAGCCCTGATCACAGTCAACAAACATATATTAATATTATTAATAGTAAGATTTAATAATAAAGGAATAATGGAATACATTAATATAAAGGAATATAACAGAATAACATATAAATAATATTTTTTCCCACACAACTTGAGTGTCACCGAACGTGTGTAACCGCTGTCAGAAAAGTGTTATTCATCACACCATATGGTTACCAGTTATTTTAATAAATCCATTGAATATCACAAAGAAATCCATTATCAATACATCCTAAGAAACATTATAATACTAATAAAATGAATTCTGTAGGCTAGCCTCTCCTGAGTCACTAGAGATCCTGGTTCGAATCCAGGCTCTGTCGTAGCCGGCCGCGACCGGGAGACCCATGGGGCGGCGCACAATTGGCACAGCGTCGGGGAGGGGAGGGGAGGGAATGGCTGGCAGGGGATGCAGCTCAGTTCGTAGAGCATGGCGTTTGCAACGCCAGGGTTGTGGGTTCGATTCCCACGGGGGGTATCAAAAAGTAATGTATGCACTAACTGTAAGTCGCTCTGGATAAGAGCGTCTGCTAAATGACAAAAATGTAGCCACATTGCCACGATCACCAGCAACTGTAGCAGTGGTTTCGACAAGTGGAGTTTCAAGCGGCACTTGTTGCAGCAGATGATGCATTCTTTGAAAACCAATTTCTTATATCCATTTTGAAGGTAGCCAGGCCTACTGATCACTGAGGCTGTTGTGTTTAACTAACGCGCCACCCACTGCTAATTCGAAATGGCGGTAAAAAAGAGAAGCTACTTCGTAGTCCCGTGTAGCTCAGTTGGTAGAGCATGGTGTTTGCAACGCCAGGGGTTGTGGGTTCAATTCCCACGGGGGGCCAGTATGAAAATGTATGCACTCACTAACTGTACGTCGCTCTGGATAAGAGCGTCTGCTAAATGACTAACATGTAACGGTGCATATGACAGGTGTAAAACCCTGCCAGTAATAATTACTTGAGCCATATGTAACAATACAATTATTTTTGAGGTAATTTAAACTTTAAATGGCCTATATCATACATAAATCAGTGTAAAAAAATAAAAGAGAGAAGAAAATCATGTATTTGTTTTGTAAAGTTTCATTCAACCATGTATTTCATTGGCCAGGGGGTACGGTAGGGCGGGCCAGACCCCCTAAGGCCCCGCCCATAACGCCAGCCCTGAGAAAATGTAGGGACCACAATGGAAATAAGTCCCAGACTTTAAATTATTTGTGTAGATATGTTTTATTTTTTATTTTTTTACTGACAAATAAAAATTTATAAATCAATCCAAGCTGTGCAGCGACATTTTGATGAATGGAAAGAGACATCTGTTACAAAACACCAAAAAGTTTAATGACATTCGGAGATTGTCAAGCCAAGCCATACATTTTAGTCATTTAGCAGACACTCTTATCCAGAGCGACTTACAGTTAGTGAGTGCATACATTTTCATAACGGCCCCCCGTGGGAATCAAACCCACAACCCTGGCGCTGCAAACGCCACGCTCTACCAACTGAGCTACGCGGTACTCTCCGTTACCACAGACTATGTCAATAATATTACAGCTCAGACCTCTCATTGGCTGATTCTACTCTCTGTTACCATAGCCACGGGAAGTATGTGTGATGAGGGAGCTGCAGTTGTGTTTTTTTCTTCTCACAAAATGTAGTGCACTGGGCCTTTAATAGTCCTGTATCTGCAGACTGATATAGGCGTCTGCAGGGCCATGCAAAAAAAAAACGATGTCGGTTACAACAGGCTCTGGCAATAATATAATGTTATGCTGCAGCACCTGGGGATTCAGTTTACATTTCAGTCATTTAGCAGATGCTCTTATCCAGAGCGACTTACAGTAGCAATTAGCATTAAGTGCCTTGCTCAAGGGCACATCGACAGATTGTTCACCTAGTCGACTTGGGGATTAGGACCAGCGACCTTTCGGTTACTGGCACAACGCTCTTAACCACTAAGCCACCTGCCACCCCTTACTTCTCAGCTGGACGATACAGGGACACAGTGGAATTAATATTTCATGACAACAAGGGAACAACGACTGCAGGAATTACCACAACAATGGTACTACTACCAAACTCATAACATGAACAGCAAGAAACACATTTCTTATAGACAATAACAGAAGACAGAATCCAAACCAAAGAGCTCTATAAATATTAATTGATTGATTTCCCTCTGTGGCCCCAGGCTGTGGGTCTTGGCCATAATATATGGATATATCATATATCCTAATTCTATTTCTATGGATCCCGCCTGTCTGGTGATCATTGAGTAATTGATTGATTTATTGATTACGCTCTCTGTGGCCCCAAGCTGTGGGTTATAGAACGGTTAAAGCTAATCTATGTTCCTGTCTGTCTTACGGTGATCATGTTACTGTATTTGTATTTATTGTGAATCACCATTAGTTCCTGCCAAGGCAGCAGCTACTCTTCCTGGGGTTTATTATGGATCCCCATTAGTTCCTGCCAAGGCAGCAGCTACTCTTACTGGGGTTTATTATGGATCCCCATTAGTTCCTGCCAAGGCAGCAGCTACTCTTCCTGGGGTTTATTATGGATCCCCATTAGTTCCTGCCAAGGCAGCAGCTACTCTTCCTGGGGTTTATTATGGATCCCCATTAGTTCCTGCCAAGGCAACAGCTACTCTTCCTGATCCTCCGTAGCTCAGCTGGTAGAGCATGGCGCTTGTAATGCCAGGGTAGTGGGTTTGATCCCCAGGACCACCCATACGGGAAAATGTATGCACGCATGACTGTAAGTTGCTTTGGATAAAAGCGTCTGCTAAGTGGCTTATTTATTAATGATCCCAATTAGTTCCTGCCAAGGCAGCAGCTACTCTTCCTGGGGTTTATTATGGATCCCCATTAGTTCCTGCCAAGGCAACAGCTACTCTTCCTGGGGTTTATTATGGATCACCATTAGTTCCTGCCAAGGCAACAGCTACTCTTCCTGGGGTGTGGCAACATTAAGGCAGTTATACATAATGTATATTCCTCATTTACAGTTCTGTTCTGCAAAGAAACTGAAGAAAGAAACTGAAGAAAGGAAGTGTTCTGGGAGACTGAGGAAGTGATACCTCTGTATTCCGGCATACCGGTCCCATTAATAAACTAGGATATTCTGCAGGCAACAGACAAAAGACTGAACACACTCCCATCATTAGCGAAGAGAAAGAGCCAGCAGGCCAGCGCGAGGGAGAGAGAGGAGGGGCAGGCAAAACCGTGCGCATATGTTTTGGTAATCTGCATCTGGCAGTCTTGTCTTGCATGCCTTGCAAATTCCCCAAAGTAGCCTAAAATATGCCTTTTCCTCTCTGTTTTTCTTTAAATTACCCAACTTTCCCCAGGCCTTTAAAGCCATATAGCCTTAGTTAGGCTACAACACGGAAAATAATATGTTTTGAGATAACAGCACTGTGATTTTTAATTATGTGGGAAAACGTCATTTTTCGGTTAGGGGATTTTTGTTAATGTTAAGGGATCTCAATTTCGTTTAAACGTTTTAACGTTCACAACCCTAGTTTTAATCAATTATTTTGTGACATGTGAATATATTTCGTATAGTTTTATCTAAAAACGATAACTTTTTAAATGTTTCACTATTTACATTTTTTTTTTTTTATTCACTGAGGAGGATGGTCCTCCCCTTCCTCCTCTGATGAGCCTCCACTGGTGTATTTATGACGGAATATTTATGTGTTTATTATGAGGCGTGTGTACCAGTTTAGAGTTATCTAAGAGTATTACAGTTTCTGTTATTGTAAAGTATTATCTAACAGTCTGCTTGCTGATTGGATATGCTGTCTGTCACTCATTCCTCTGTAACCAGTAGCGGTCTGGCGTGGTGTAGTGTATTCTGGCCCGGTCAACACACACCTGACCGCAGATGAACTGAAACATCGAACAGATCAGAGCACAATTCTCCTCCGCTGTATCCTGTAGAGACACACACACACACACACACACTATGGTTAGGAGAGCACAGTGTGTGTCTAGACGTTTGTGTGTGTGTGTGTGTGCATGTTGTTGTGTGTGAAATAGTGAGTGAGATAGAGAAGGAGAGAGAGTGTACTAGTGGTTGTGTGTGTGTGTGTGTGCGTTTGTGCGTGTGCGTGTGTGTGTGTATTGGAGCATAGTTGATCCCCAGGCGTTGTATTTCTGTTTCCTGCAGTAATATTCTGTTGTGATTGGCTGGCTAAGTACCATACAGATGACGGTTCTTAATTTGACCCCTTTCGTCGCAGGAGGAAAATTATCCTGCAGCAGGAGGATTTGAATATCTGAATGAATATTTTTTGTACACAGTGCACGCTGTACCTACATAGTACCTTCTTCAGGCTACGTGCTACAGTGCATCTCATGTGAAATCTTATGTGGATTATAATAAATTGACATATTTGTAGGGGGTGGATGTATTTTTGGTTAGTGAAATATACACTGCTCAAAAAAATTAAGGGAACACTAAAATAACACATCCTAGATCTGAATGAAATAATCTTATTAAATACTTTTTTCTTTACATAGTTGAATGTGCTGACAACAAAATCACACAAAAATTATCAATGAAAATCAAATGTATCAACCCATGGAGGTCTGGATTTGGAGTCACCCTCAAAATTAAAGTGGAAAACGACACTACAGGCTGATCCAACTCAAAATGAGGCTCAGTAGTGTGTGTGGCCTCCACGTGCCTGTATGACCTCCCTACAACGCCTGGGCATGCTCCTGATGAGGTGGCGGATGGTCTCCTGAGGGATCTCCTCCCAGACCTGGACTAAAGCATCCACCAACTCCTGGTCAGTCTGTGGTGCAACGTGGCGTTGGTGGATGGAGCGAGACATAATGTCCCAGATGTGCTCAATTGGATTCAGGTCTGGGGAACGGGCGGGCCAGTCCATAGCATCAATGCCTTCCTCTTGCAGGAACTGCTGACACACTCCAGCCACATGAGGTCTAGCATTGTCTTGCATTAGGAGGAACCCAGGGCCAACCGCACTAGCATATGGTCTCACAAGGGGTCTGAGGATCTCATCTCGGTATCTAATGGCAGTCAGGCTACCTCTGGCGAGCACATGGAGTGCTGTGCGGCCCCCCAAAGAAATGCCACCCCACACCATGACTGACCCACCGCCAAACCGGTCATGCTGGAGGATGTTGCAGGCAGCAGAACGTTCTCCACGGCGTCTCCAGACTCTGTCACGTCTGTCACATGTGCTCAGTGTGAACCTGCTTTCATCTGTGAAGAGCACAGGGCGCCAGTGGCGAATTTGCCAATCTTGGTGTTCTCTGGCAAATGCCAAACGTCCTGCACGGTGTTGGGCTGTAAGGACAACCCCCCACCTGTGGACGTCGGGCCCTCATACCACCCTCATGGAGTCTGTTTCTTACCGTTTGAGCAGACACATGCACATTTGTGGCCTGCTGGAGGTCATTTTGCAGGGCTCTGGCAGTGCTCCTCCTGCTCCTCCTTGCACAAAGGCGGAGGTAGCAGTCCTGCTGCTGGGTTGTTGCCCTCCTACGGCCTCCTCCACGTCTCCTGATGTACTGGCCTGTCTCCTGGTAGCGCCTCCATGCTCTGGACACTACGCTGACAGACACAGCAAACCTTCTTGCCACAGCTCGCATTGATGTGCCATCCTGGATGAGCTGCACTACCTGAGCCACTTGTGTGGGTTGTAGACTCCGTCTCATGCTACCACTAGAGTGAAAGCACCGCCAGCATTCAAAAGTGACCAAAACATCAGCCAGGAAGCATAGGAACTGATAAGTGGTCTGTGGTCACCACCTGCAAAACCAGTGCTTTATTGGGGGTGTCTTGCTAATTGCCTATAATTTCCACCTGTTGTCTATTCCATTTGCACAACAGCATGTGAAATTTATTGTCAATCAGTGTTGCTTCCTAAGTGGACAGTTTGATTTCACAGAAGTGTGATTGACTTGGAGTTACATTGTGTTGTTTAAGTGTTCCCTTTATTTTTTTGAGCAGTGTTTAGATCAATTGTTGTATTATATGTTGAAGGCAAGCAATAGGCAGAATAAGTTATTTATTTCCTCAGTGCTTGTGTGGTTCAGCCACCGACCCTGACCCTCTGGCCCAGTGCCCTTTGACTCATGGATGAATGTCAATTTTTTTTTACACATAAATTCTGCGTGGTTACAAGGTTATTCAGTATGGTTACAGGGTTAAAACAGAAACAACTCAAAGAGTTAAGTTTAGGTAATAATTCCGAGTGGTTAAGGTTAGGGCTACGGTTTTGGGGAAGGCAAAAAAAAAAGACAAAAAAATAGAAGGAAAATGGAAAAAGTAAAAACCAATATAATTTTTTTTTTTTTAAACAATGTAAAAAAATAAATGCTAGAGCGTTGTGAACTGCCGTAGCGCAGTGGTCTAGCTGTGCCACTAGAGATCCTGGTTCGAATCCAGGCTCTGTCGTAGCCGGCCGCGACCGGGAGACCCATGGGGCGGCGCACAATTGGCCCAGCGTCGTCCAGGGTAGGGGGAGGGAATGGCCGGCAGGGATGTAGCTCAGTTGGTAGAGCATGGCGTTTGCAACGCCAGGGTTGTGGGTTCGATTCCCACGGGGGGGGGGCAGTATGAAAAATAATGTATGCACTCCCTAACTGTAAGTCTCTCTGGATAAGCACGTCTACTAAATGACTGAAATGTAGAGCACTGTGAACTGCCGTAGCGCAGTGCTCTAAATAGCGAGCTCCAGCGCTGAGCCCCATGAGTTCGTGCCCATTGCTGGGCAATATGGTGACCTGCCTGAGCCTACATTAGATCCACAAGTTAATTGCGTTTATTTAAATGTTTCCAAGAAGTAAAACGAATAGTCGGACAATTTACACATCAAAGAAAAGTGTCTCAGCTCAATGAAATCTTTTTTTGGATAGGCTAAAATGCATAAACATCTTGACAGCTTTACTAAATGCAATATTAAAGCCACACCATACAGGCTTTCAATCTAAACCAAAGACCAGAACTATATTGACAAATTATACACAGCCTAACTATAAAACGTGAGCAAGCATCGACACAGTCCCGTGTAATTCAGTTGGTAGAGCATGACGTTTGCAACGCCAGGGTTGTGGGTTCGATTCCCACGGGGGCCAGTATGAAAAAAAAGTGCTGGTGAATGACTGAAAAAAAAAAAAAACACTGGAGGAAGGTTAATCGTTCTACATCTGTCAATCAACTGATGGCCCAAATCAGCTCATCAATTCACACAGTTGGTGGAGAGAATTTTGCAGTTTTAAAGTGTATTTCCTGCATTTCTACACATTTTGTCACGTCTAATGTGTATTCATGGGATATTTGAGTGACAAAAAAATTACAACAATATCTATGGGCTAAAAAACCTAAAAACGTAAGCTGACATGGGCTAGTTGATCTGGACATTTCTGACAAGTTATAAATAGCTCTCTAAGGTAATTGGGGCGCGCACAATTGGCCCAGCGTCATCCAGGGTAGGGGAGGGAATGGCCGGCAGGGATGTAGCTCAGTAGAGCATGGTGTTTGCAACGCCAGGGTTGTGGGTTCGATTCCCACGGGGGGCCAGTATGACAAATATAAAATAATGTATGCACTAGCTGTAAGTCGCTCTGGATAAGAGCGTCTGCTAAATGACTAAAATGTAAATGTAAAATGGTATGCAATGACTGACAGGACAAGAGGAACTGATGATGCACTAACCAATTTCGAAATTGCTCCTTGTGCATTCTACTATTACAACTTTCAAGAGTACGTTTAAAGCCATGCTGAGTTCCTTTATAAGAAAATAAAATACAAATTTTTTTTTAGGGGGTCCGGGGGAATAATGGAAACTAATGTTGGTGTAGACTGTTGTTATTATTCTAATAGTTTATTTATGATGTTATCCAAAAGTGTCTGGTCAATTCTTATCAAGATCGGGGCTTAAATATCCCATATTTGAAATGTGTAAATAATTCATGTCAATCGAGGGAGTTGAGTTCTTTGTGCCAGAAGGGCGTGGCTATATACACATATATATAGGCCTATATATGTACTCTGAAGGCAGCAGCCCTAACCACTAGACCCCCCCGGGGACACCAGTGGTGAGAGCACGTGGTGCGGAGATAGATTCTCGCCACGCCTCTTGGTAGGAGCGACCGGTCAGGTAGGACGCAATCCAAGAGTGAGCCGCGCCGGAGATGCCCAACTCGGAGAGGGTGGAGAGGAGGATCTGATGGTTCACAGTATCAAAGGCAGCAGACAGGTCTAGAAGGACAAGAGCAGAGGAGAGAGAGAGTTTGCTTTAGCAGTGCGGAGAGCCTCCGTGACACAGAGAAGAGCAGTCTCAGTTGAATGACCAGTCTTGAAACCTGACCGGTTTGGATCAAGAAGGTCATTCTGAGACAGATAGCAGGAGAGTTGGCTAGAGACGGCACGCTCAAGAGTTTTGGAGAGAAAAGAAAGAAGGGATACTTGTCTGTAGTTGTTGACATCGGAGGGATCGCATATAGGTTTTATGAGAAGGGGTGCAACTCTCGCTCTCTTGAAGACGGAAGGGACATAGCCAGCGGTCAAGGATGAGTTGATGAGCAAGGTGAGGTAAGGGAGAAGGTCTCCGGAAATGGTCTGGAGAAGAGAGGAGGGGAAAGGGTCAAGAGGGCAGGTTGTTGGGCGACCGGCCGTCACAAGTCGCAAGATTTCATCTGGAGAGAGAGGGGAGAAAGAAGTCAAAGCATAGGGTAGGGCAGTGTGAGCAGGACCAGCAGTGTCATGTAACTTAACAAACGAGGATCGGATGTCGTCAACCTTCTTTTCAAAATGGTTGACGAAGTCATCCACAGAGAGGAGGGGGGAGTATTCAGCAGGGAGGAGAAGGTGGTAAAGAGCTTCCTAGAGTTAGAGGCAGATGCTTGGAATTTAGAGTGGTAGAAAGTGGCTTTAGCAGCAGAAACAGAGGAAGAAAATGTAGAGAGGAGGGAGTGAAAAGATGCCAGGTCCGCAGGGAGTCTAGTTTTCCTCCATTTCCGCTTGGCTGCCCGGAGCCCTGTTCTGTGAGCTCGCAATGAGTCGTCAAGCCACAGAGCAGGAGGGGAGGACTGAGCCGGCCGGGAGGATTGGGGACATAGAGAGTCAAAGGATGCAGAAAGGGAGGAGAGGAGGGTTGAGGAGGCAGAATCAGGAGATTGGAGGGAGAAGGATTGAGCAGAGGGAAGAGTTGATAGGATGGAAGAGGAGAGAGTAGTGGGAGAGAGAGAGCGAAGGTTGCGACGGCGCATTACCATCTGAGTAGGGGCAGAGTGAGTAGTGTTGGAGGAGAGCAAGAGAGAAAAGGATACAAAGTAGTGGTCGGAGACATGGAGGGGAGTTGCAGTGAGATTAGTAGAAGAACAGCATCTAGTAAAGATTAGGTCAAGCGTATTGCCTGCCTTGTGAGTAGGGGGGGACGGTGAGAGGGTGAGGTCAAAAGAGGAGAGGAGTGGAAAGACAACAACACGGTTTAGCACCAATACTCGGCCACAACAAACCACCAGTGTGTCAACACGCCAAGCAGATCATTCGTGTCCGTGTCTAACGTTGTGGGTTAGTCCCGACAGCTTGAGCGAGTCCGTCGTCAACTTATTCAGCCAGTTAGTTAGCTAGAATAGTTAGCATACTAGCTAGCCATTGCTTTCTGCCAACGAAAAAACCCGTCCTCCCACGGCACGAACACACAGAGAGAGCCAAGCTAACGTTAACTAGTCACCCATGTCCATGAATTCCCTTGAACGACTCTGGTTACCAGTATGTAAAAACAAAACACAAATATAGGTTATAACTTACCCCTAGCAGCTACTGTTAGCTAGCCAAGTGAAAAGCTAGCCACTGAATCGACTCAGCCAGTTCGAAACGACGGTTGTTGATGTGTACGGCTACATTTCAGATATATTTTTGTACATTTGAATGTCGCAGTAATAGGACCTAGGCCTAGCGTTTGAGCGAGCGTGAGATACAATTATTTTGATAGCGAGCCCTACAAACAGAACAAGGCTCATCTTAATTTCCTGATGCAGCAGGAAGATTCTCTGTGACAAAAGAGTGATCACGTTAAGATCCGACTTCGCCCAGTCAGTGTGATATAGATTGGTTCAGATGCTCTCTCTGCTGCTGGTACACATACACACACACACACACACACACACACACAGGACGCAGACACACACACACACACACACACACGGACGCAGACACACACACACACACCCTTCCTGTCTCTTTCATGCTGATCGTGACGTCCAACCCCACAGCTCTACTGAAGCCGACCTCTCACTGTGACGTAATGCTGCTGATTATGCAATGTGTCCTAGTAGTGTGTGTGTGTTTGTGTGTGTGTGTTTGTGTGTGTGTGTGTGTGTGTGTTTGTGTGTGTGTACTTCTGTGTCACGGTCAGTCTGACCCGATCAAAGCACTGGCTATTTCACACCCTGAGAGAACAAAACTCCTAGGAATAAAAATCTTAAATCTAACAACAGTTCTCCTTTGAGGGATGATTTATTACTGTACATTTACATTTTAGTCATTTAGCAGACGCTCTTATCCAGAGCAACTTACAGTTAGTGAGTGCATACATTATATTTTTTTATTTTTTCATACTGGCCCCCCCCGTGGGAATCAAACCCACAACCCTGGCGTTGCAAACGCCATGCTCTACCAACATCCCCTGCCGGCCATTCCCTCCCCTACCCTGGACGACGCTGGGCCAGTTGTGCGCCGCCCCATGGGTCTCCCGGTCGCGGCCGGCTACGACAGAGCCTGGATTCGAGTCCCTCGCTGTAGAGCGAGGGACTGAGATTCGACGTTTGGGACGCAGCTTTACAGGTATATCATTCTCTAGTCGTTTTTTTGAGACCAGAGGCCTGAACTATTCTACAGTTCTACAGTGAGTGGCGGGAATGGGATTCAACGCTCTGTTTGTTGTGGAAAGTGGATGAGTTAGGGATCTATAATATAGGCAATGGCCTGTTAGACCAATGATTTTGTCTACGTCCCCAATGGCACCCTGTTCCCTTTATAGTGCACTACTTTTCACCAGGGTCCATAGAGGGCTGGTCAAAAGTAGTGCACTATAAAGGGACTAGGGTGCCATTTGGGATGACAATTTTTTCTGTAGAGCTTCAGACCAGTGGTGTGTTCGGGAGGAGCAAAACATGTGTGTGTGTGTGTGTGTTTGTGTGTGTGTGTGTGTTTGTGTGTGTGTGTGTTTGTGTGTGTGTGTGTGTGTGTTTGTGTGTGTTTGTGTGTGTGTGTGTGTGTGTGTTTGTCCTTGTTCTTCCCCACAGCCTATTTGACCAGGTTTCAGTAGTCACCGGGGCACAGAGTGTGTGTGTGTCCCATGTCTCTCCCTGTTCTCCACAGCCAGTATGATCAGGTTTCATTAGTCACCTGGGCACGGTGTTGGCTCCAGGGGGTTTTGGGGCACCCCGGTGACTACTGAAACCTGATCAGACTGGCACACACACACACACCCAGTACAGGCCCGCCTGCGTTCCCAGCTCCCACCCTGGGATGCTTCTTCTCCCAGCTCCCCGTACAGGCCCGCCTGCGTTCCCAGCTCCCACCCTGGGATGCTTCTTCTCCCAGCTCCCGTACAGGCCCGCCTGCGTTCCCAGCTCCCTCCCTGGGATGCTTCTTCTCCCAGCTCCCGTACAGGCCCGCCTGCGTTCCCAGCTCCCTCCCTGGGATGCTTCTTCTCCCAGCTCCCCGTACAGACCCGCCTGCGTTCCCAGCTCCCACCCTGGGATGCTTCTTCTCCCAGCTCCCCGTACAGGCCCGCCTGCGTTTCCAGCTCCCACCCTGGGATGCTTCTTCTCCCAGCTCCCCGTACAGGCCCGCCTGCGTTCCCAGCTCCCTCCCTGGGATGCTTCTTCTCCCAGCTCCCCGTACAGGCCCGCCTGCGTTTCCAGCTCCCTCCCTGGGATGCTTCTTCTCCCAGCTCCCCGTACAGGCCCGCCTGTGTTCCCAGCTCCCTTCCTGGGATGCTTCTTCTCCCAGCTCCCGTACAGGCCCGCCTGCGTTCCCAGCTCCCTCCCTGGGATGCTTCTTCTCCCAGCTCCCGTACAGCTCCGCCTCGTCTCCCAGCTCCCTCCCTGGGATGCTTCTTCTCCCAGCTCCCCGTACAGGCCCGCCTGTGTTCCCAGCTCCCTTCCTGGGATGCTTCTTCTCCCAGCTCCCCGTACAGGCCCGCCTGCGTTCCCAGCTCCCTCCCTGGGATGCTTCTTCTCCCAGCTCCCCGTACAGCTCCGCCTGCGTTCCCAGCTCCCTCCCTGGGATGCTTCTTCTCCCAGCTGCCTCCAGGCTTCCCCCCTGCTCCATGCCTCTTCTGTCAGCTACCTATACAGTGTAGATTGGATTTGATTAAACATACAATGGTACACTTTTACTTTAGCATTTTACAATACATAAAACTAAATAGCAGTGCAGCTTACATGAGATGATAAGATCATGAATGTATGGGTATCTGTAAAGCACTTCGAGAAGGTGGCGCTGCAGTGGATAGCTGCCGTCTGACACGTTCCTGACCAATTCTGCTATTTTGTGTGTTTTTTTAAAACGCTGATCTTAACTTTTTTTGTATATAATATTTCCGCCATTATTTCCTATGAGCGAAAACAGCTTCTGGACATCAGAACAGTGATCACTACTAGCCTCGATTTGGATGAAGATTTCTACTTGAATGAGTCGGCAGCTGTGGACGTACTGCTCATTCTGGACCAGGCCCGAAACCCCGGGACCCGAAAGAGGAATAGACGGCTCATGAATAAGGGGTTAAATATGTGTCCAAAAAAAGAAAATATTTCCTGATCTTTCTTATATAGCTCCTAGATACAGGACAGACACTTTAAAACCTTATTCCTTATGATGATTGTCACGGTTTCGGCCGAGGCTGCTCCTCCTCCTTGTTCGGGCAGGCTTCGGCGGTCGTCGTCCCCGGAGTACTAGCTACCACCGTTCGATGTTTCATGTTTATTTGGTTTTGTCTGTTTGTACACCTGTCCCTTGTTAGTGTTTGATTTGGTTTCCTATTTAGTTATCGTGTGTTGGGTCAGGTGTTATGTGTGATTGGTTATTGTCTAGCTGTTGCTCTCGTTATTACTCTCGTGTTTTGTTGTTTTCGAGAGTCCGCACTGTGTGCGCTTATTGCCTTTACGCACGTTGTATTTTGTGCGTAATTTGTATTTTGCCTCCCGGTTGGGTTGGCTGTTCGCCTGTTTGGTGCTGACTTCATTTACTAAAGTCTGTTCACGAACGCCCGTGTTTCCTGCGCTTGATTTCCACACCGCATCTACACTCAGCTACTGACAATGATTTTTTTTACTGTATTTTTATGAGTGTGTTATTCAATGCATTCCTATGTGCTATAGTAGTAAATATTCAATATTGTATCAAATAATTGTACAATTTTTTTTTTAATGCCTCAATGGGTCTTAAAATTCTAAATCAAATAACAATTCCATGTTAGCTTATTCCCTTATAGGAGGACAGAAGCTGAAGGAGGACAGAAACTGTAGGAGGACAGAAACTGTAGGAGGACAGAAACTGTAGGAGGACAGAAACTGTAGGAGGACAGAAACTGTAGGAGGACAGAAGCTGAAGGAGGACAGAAACTGTAGGAGGACAGAAACTGTAGGAGGACAGAAACTGTAGGAGGACAGAAACTGTAGGAGGACAGAAACTGTAGGAGGACAGAAACTGTAGGAGGACAGAAAGCTGTAGGAGGACAGAAACTGTAGGAAAGAATGCGGGACAGAAACTGTAGGAGGACAGAAACTGTAGGAGGACAGAAACTGTAGGAGGACAGAAACTGTAGGAGGACAGAAACTGTAGGAGGACAGAAACTGTAGGAGGACAGAAACTGTAGGAAAGAAGCTGTAGGAGGACAGAAACTGTAGGAGGACAGAAACTGTAGGAGGACAGAAACTGTAGGAGGACAGAAACTGTAGGAGGACAGAAACTGTAGGAGGACCTCTCATTCAGATTACAGCATTTGTTTTTTGTTTTTTTCACGTCAGTACAATGTACAGAAAAGGCTAGTTGTATAAACAGACTGTCTGCTGGTCCTTCCTGACATGTTTCTGGCTGAAAATGCATGATCAATCTTTCTCACAAACTATTTTTTTAGTGTAGACCCTCTACTTTGAATCGGTCATTCTCACAAGCCATCGCTGGGAAGAATGCCAAGAGTGTGCAAAGCTGTCATCAAGGCAAAGGGAGGCTATTTGAAGAATCTCAAATATAAAATATATTTTGATTTGTTTAACACTTTTTTGGTTACTACATGATTCCATATGTGTTATTTCATAGTTTTGATGTCTTCACTATTATTCTACAATGTAGAAAATAGTAAAAATAAAGAAAAACCCTTGGATGAGTAGGTGTGTCCAAACTTTTGACTGGTACTGTATATCTAGCTGATAATTATGAAGTAAACCGTTTGCTTTGTGTATGTGTTGTTTGGTCTCTATTGTTGCCATGGTCCTGGCTGGAAGAAGGTTCAGTGAACGGGGAGATGCAGCGTGAGGTTATACAGTAGGGGGGGGAGTGCTTCTCAAATGTAATGTTTTATGCGTTCTCCACACTCTTCCTCACGAGAACACGCTCAAGAGAAGGTCCTCGGGGGAATGCACCTGGGAGCATGAGAGAGTGGAGCATGGTAGGGTGCATATTGAGAAACAACCCTAGTGTTCATTAAAGCTGTCCCATCCTCTCTGATATAATACTCCAATGAGGACACCACTAGGGTTGCGTCCCAATAATCTTTCCTTCCTCCTGAAGTGTGCACTTATTCACTAGTTTTAAAAGCATTGGGCTAGAGGGAGTTTCCATTTACCAGTAAATTCCTTTTCGAATCGACGATGGGGAGTGAACAAGTGCACTGCACACTTCAGGAGCTAGCTAGATTCAACGGTCTGTGTGTGTGTGTGTGTGTGTGTGTGTGACATTAGGTCTTCTGAATATTACATTTTTATTTACAACGTTTTTTCGGTCAGGGACAATGTAAAACAATAACATACATCTTGTGAGAAGTGATGCGTTGCTTCAGAGTAAGGAAACAGCTCATTTACATTTTAGTCATTTAGCAGACGCTCTTATCCAGAGCGACTTACAGTTAGTGAATACATATTTGTTTCATACTGGCCCCCCATGGGAATTGAACCCACAACCCTGGCGTTGCAAACGCCATGCTCTATCAACTGAGCTATATCCCTGCCGGCCATTCCCTCCCCTACCCTGGACAACGCTGGGCCAATTGTGCACCGCCCATGAGTCTCCCGGTCGCGGCCGGCTGCGACAGAGCCTGGATTCGAACCAGGATCTCTAGTGGCACAGTTAGCACTGCGATGCAGTGCCTTAGACCACTGCGCCACTCAGGAGTCTACCTCTGTAGTCCCCAGTCATATGACAACATTATATACAAAAGGACATCAATACCTGAGACATTTAAAACACAAGTCAGGACAGACAGACACGCTTCAAAACTGAGGTCAAGACACAAAACACAGAAGCAATTGCACATGTATTGCTGTTGTAAAACAAACACATGGTAAAATCTGGACCTGATGAAATTGCATGTGTGTGTTTTGCTGTGTATTCTGTTGCATTAATAAAGGCACTGTAGACTTTTAGATTAAACATCAATAGGAGCATGTCATGATTAGATTTAATACATTGTTTTGCCTCGGACAAGAAAGCTCGGAAGCTTGTGTGATGTGACTCCAGCACGTGAAGATGGCGCTGCAGTGGATAGCTGCCGTGTTACACGTTCCTGACCAATTCTGCTATTTTGTGTGTTCTTTTACGCTGATCTTTTATTTTGTACATAATATTTCTACCATAATTTCATATGACCGAAAATAGCTTCTGGACATCAGAACAGAGATCACTAGCCTCGATTTGGAGGAAGATTTCTGCTTCAACAAGAAGGCAGCTGTGGATGTACTGCTCATTCCGGACCGGACCGGACCAGGCCCTTATCCCCGGGACTCGAAAGAGGAAGATAGAGGTAATCGAGCCAGCATCCTGACGAGACTACATCCTGACGAGACTGCATCCTGACGAGACTGCATCCTGACGAGACTACATCCTGACGAGGCAGCATCCTGACGAGGCAGCATCCTGACGAGACAGCATCCTGACGAGACTGCATCCTGACGAGACAGCATCCTGACGAGACAGCATCCTGACGAGACTGCATCCTGACGAGGCAGCATCCTGACGAGACAGCATCCTGACGAGACTGCATCCTGACGAGACAGCATCCTGACGAGGCAGCATCCTGACGAGGCAGCATCCTGACGAGACAGCATCCTGACGAGACTGCATCCTGACGAGACAGCATCCTGACGAGACTGCATCCTGACGAGACTACATCCTGACGAGGCAGCATCCTGACGAGGCAGCATCCTGACAAGACTACATCCTGACAAGACTGCATCCTGACGAGACAGCATCCTGACGAGACTGCATCCTGACGAGACTACATCCTGACGAGGCAGCATCCTGACGAGGCAGCATCCTGACGAGGCAGCATCCTGACGAGCCAGCATCCTGACGAGACTACATCCTGACGAGGCAGCATCCTGACGAGACTACATCCTGACAAGACTACATCCTGACAAGACTGCATCCTGACAAGACAGCATCCTGACGAGACTACATGCTGACGAGACAGCATCCTGACGAGACTACATCCTGACGAGACTACATCCTGACGAGACTACATCCTGACGAGACTACATCCTGACAAGACAGCATCCTGACGAGACTACATCCTGACGAGACTGCATCCTGACGAGACAGCATCCTGACGAGACTACATCCTGACGAGACTGCATCCTGACGAGACTACATCCTGACGAGACTACATCCTGACGAGACTACATCCTGACGAGACTGCATCCTGACGAGACTACATCCTACATCGATGAGCAAATAAACCTCCTCTGTTCTCCGTTCTACTGGCCAACGTACAATCCCTAGAAAATGAATGGGATGAGCTCCGTTCCCTAGAAAACACTGTCCTATCAACGGGACCTGAAGAACTGTAATATCCCATGTCGTGGCTGAACAAGGACATGGATAATGCACATCAATCTGGTTTTTCTCTGCATCGTCAAGACCGAACGGCAGCTTCGGGTAAGGTTAAGGGGGGGGGGTGTGTCTCTTTGTTAACAACAGCAGGTGCGCCGATCTCTAATGTTAAGGAAGTGTCAAGGATTTGCTCGCCTGAGTTAGAATACCTCATGATAAACCGCAGACCATACTATTCACCAAGAGAGTTTTCATTTATATTTTTCGTAGCTGTCTGTTTACCACCACAAACTGATGCTGGCACTAAGACCGCACTCAACGAACTGTATAGGGCCATAAGCGAACAGGAAAACGCTCATCCAGAGGCGGCGCTCCTAGTGGCCGGGGACTTTAATTCAGGGAAACTGAAATCTGTTATATCTTATTTCTACCAGCATGCCACCTGTCTAACTAGAGGCTATAAAACTCTATATCACATTTACTCCACACACAGAAACACATACATAGCTCTCCCTCACCCTCCATTTGGCAAATCTGACCATAACTCTATCCTCCTGATTCCTGCTTACAAGCAAAAACTCAAACGGTGCAAAGAGGGTCAATGCAGATAGTCCGGGTAGCTATTTGGTTAACTATTTGGTAGTCTTATGGCTTGGGGGTAGAAGCTGTTCAGGGTCCAATTGGTTCCAGACTTGAGAGGAGAGAGGAGCAGGGACCTGTGTGTGTGTGTGTGTGTGTGTGTGTGTGTGTGAGAGAGAGAGAGAGAGGGGGAGAGAGAGAGAGAGAGAGAGAGAGAGAGAGAGAGAGAGAGAGAGAGAGAGAGAGAGAGAGAGAGAGAGAGAGAGAGAGAGAGAGAGAGAGAGAGAGAGAGAGAGAGAGAACTGACTCATGCTAGTTAGACCAACTTGTTGCTGCCATAGGTTATCTATCATACCATCTGGTGGTGCCTGTCGTGACTGCATCAAATCGTTGTAAAGAAGCTAGCTAGCTACAGTAGCCAGCTAAGTTAGCTAGCTACAATAAAGCAACATGTTTCTGTGCTCCCCGTCCAATGTCTACATTCAATTGAAACATCAGCCTAACAGCCTCATTGTAGCGTATTCCTTCTCATTCAGCCAACTTCATTCCGTAATTTTAATTTCATTTTGCATGGATTAGAATTCTTCCACTTCACTTGTTACACACGGAGCCTCTGACTGTAGCGGCGCTGTAATTGGACAATAACAACCAGCTACACGGGTGAAATGTTTGTTGGCTACCAATGGGTATTTTTGACGGGGAGCACTCCTAAAAAATGTCATAAAAATGTTGTTTTAATAACAATTTTGAACGTAATGGACTATCCTCGTAGGTTATGTAGCAATGTCACATAGATAATTGTATTTACATTTAGACAAAGCCCGCAAAAAAAGGAATACTCTCCCAAGTAATCGAATACTAACGTCTATTCTGATATTCTGATATGTTAACATGGATAACCCTGCTCATCCCTAGTGTATGGTGTGTGTGGATGGTGGGAGACCAAGTGGCTAACATTCATTCTCTGCTGCTGGCACTGTGTGACAGAGCCTGAGACGGCACTGACAGCTCACGCACAGAAACGATGTGTGTGTGTGTGTGTGATGGGACTGACACCTCACACAAAGGGAGACAGAGTAGTCTGTGTGTGTGTGTGTGTGTGTGTGTGTGTGTGTGAGAGAGAGATGGGACTGACAGCTCACACAAAGGGAGACGGAGTAGTCTCTCTGTGTGTGTGTGTGTGTGTGTGTGAGAGCGAGAGAGAAATGGGACTGACAGCTCATGCTGAGGGAGACAGAGTAGTGTGTGAGAGAGAGAGAGAGAGAGAGAGAGAGAGAGAGAGAGAGAGAGAGAGAGAGAGAGAGAGAGAGAGAGAGAGAGAGAGAGAGAGAGAGAGAGAGAGAGAGAGAGAGAGAGAGAGAGAGAGAGAGAGAGAGAGAGAGAGAGAGAGAGAGAGAGAGAGAGAGAGAGAGAGAGAGAGAGAGAGAGCGCTGACAGCTCATGCTGAGGGAGACACACACTATTAGAGACCTGCTGGTTTAACACACCCCTGACTGGGTGGCTGGTCACATGCCCCAGCAACCATGAAGTGTGTGTGTGTATATGTGTTTGTACAGCGTATCTCTCTAGGTTTTTCATTGTACCATAGGCTATTGTGTACCATGGGCGGCGCACAATTGACCCAGCGTCGTCCAGGGTAGGGGAGGGAATGGCCGGCAGGGATGTAGCTCAGTTGATAGAGCATGGCGTTTGCAACGCCAGGGTTGTGGGTTCGATTCCCATGGGGGGCCAGTATAAAAAAAAAAAAAAAATGTATTCACTAACTGTAAGTCGCTCTGGATAAGAGCGTCTGCTAAATGACTAAAATGTAAATGTATGTAAAATTTATATTCTATGCTTTCTATAAGCCATGAGCTTATAAAGTCAGAGATTTCCAACAATGCCTCCTTGCTCTACTATCTAAATGATGATCCACCAGCCACCACAGCAGTTACTGGAACATTCAGATTCACATTCATTTGAAGGAAATCTGATAGCAGCTAAATTTAGCAGTGATTTAATATTACAGAAAAAAAAACGTGTCTTCAGAATTAAGAGGTGTTTAAAGACATAACATTAAAGTATGGTGTAAATACATCCAACCACAAATAAAACAAACAAACACACACACACACACACACACACACACTAAACAAAGCATAACCGCACTTCCAAAGGCCTAAACAATAGAACGACGGCCATCTTGTCTGTGCCACTCTACCTCTGTAGCAGAACTCTCTGCCTGAGGAAACCTTTCAAATACTGGGCCCGAACACGACAGAACTGAACAGAACTTACCTTCTTGGCTTTCTTAGTGGGCTCATAGTCCATCCATGTAGCAGGCCGTGGATGGTGTGTGTGTGTGGTATGTGGTGTCTGTCTGTGAGCTGGTTGTGGACTATGGGCTGACAGCTGGGACGTGTGTGTGTGGTATGTGGTCTCTCTCTGTGAGCTGCGAGCTGGTTGTGGACTATGGGGCTGACAGCTGGGACGTGTGTGTGTGTGGTATGTGGTGTCCCTCTGTGAGCTGCGAGCTGGTTGTGGACTATGGGGCTGACAGCTGGGACTATGGGCGGGACGTGTGTGTGTGTTCCTGACGCTCCAACGAATCCCACAGGAGAGTCACAGGAAACAGAGGAATCCTACTTCCTGTTAGAGGGGAAACTCCACCACAGCCTGATAATAAACTCCCCTCTGACCTGAGAACAGAGGAACATACACACACACACACACACACACGCACACGCACACGCACACGCACACACACACACACACACACACACACACACACCACACACACACACACACACACGTGGGATGCAGACACAGTGGCACATACGCACTCATCCTCCTTGCATGTGTACAGGCGCTCACCAGTTCAGCCCACAAGTATAAACATGAACGTCCACTAAAGTACACTTTGTGCAATTCATTTTCACAACAAAACTATTTGTGTGACAGTTCAGCATGCCATTCCTTTCCTTCCATTTAAGGGAGTGAACGTTACTTATAATAAGGGAGTAAAATCAGACCTCTCTGAAATGGAAATGGATGGCCCTATTTACCTAAACCCTCCCTGAACACTTGAAAAAAAACAAAAAAAAACTAGTGACACTCCCCTGTACCCCAAAATAATAATTAAAACAAAGTGGATAGCAGAGAACATGTCTACCGTTTATCCTGACTTCTTGGACAGACCAGAGCCTTAGATATGCAGTTTTAGAAACTGTTCTTCGTCCTGTAAGCGTTACATGGCGACGCAGGAAGTTTGGTAGCACACAGGGCTGCGGGCCAGAAGGTTGTGGGTTCGCAGACCACCGTGGACAAGAGTAGGGGTAGAAAGTTCTCCTTTATAGTAAAAGCACTACATTAGTCTATCATCATATTTGCAGGTACAACAAAAAACTGCCTTTTATAAAGGTTTCATTCAATTCTACGTCATTTTACATATTAGCAGAATCTTTTTTTAATACCACACAAATTACAGAAAGTTCCAGGCTGAGAATGGACAGAGAGAGAGGCCTGTGTGTTCATCTTATCATATTTCTCCAATGCCAAATCAGTGTGTCTTGTTTGCAACAAAACTATCCCTGTCTGCAAATAATTACATCTGAGACATCATTAGGAATCTGAGCATTGTACTTTCAGAAGTTAGGCCTACCTTTCTACCCCAGACAGAGTAGGCCTACCGACACATCAAAACGTAAGCTTTAACTTCTGGCTACTCTTCTTCTGTGGCTTAACCCAACGAGAGAAGGTCACAAGTGTTTTCCCTAAAAGTTGTTTGGGTTTAAACATCTTCTATTGTGAATAGCTTAATTCCATTGATAGTGACAGAATTCAACCTGGTCTCAGAACATTTCGTACCGGACTCATACATAGATGATGTAATACCAATAGTGTATTTTTCGAAACTTACCCGAATCAAAAAAAAAACGTGGATTGACGGCAGCCTTGATGGCAGCCTTGATGGCAGCCTTGTAGGGAAACTGGAGAGAGATGCTGCTTATAAACACGACAAGGTGACCGGGGACAATAGTTTGGTTAAACAGATACAAATACAACCTACTGCAGATCGATCAAGAAATGGCGAAACACAAGTAAAGGGACAAAATGGAGGAGCAATTCAGCGGGTCGATGATAACGAACGCCGTCCTACCCGGACAAGCTAAGCACAACGATGACTCTGAGCTGCCGAGGACGACGAGGGCACGCACTTCCGGTCTTCACGGAGGACGTATGTAAGTCATTCATACGTGTTTAACCCTTGCAAGGCTGCCGGCCCAGACCAGAGTATGTGCAGACTGGCTGTTGTGTTTTCTGACATTTTTAATCTCTCTCTAGCTCAGGCCACTATCCCCACCTGCTTTAAGATGTCCACTATCATCCCAGTGCCCAAGAAAGGGAAAGTAACTGAACTGAATGACTATCGACCCGTAGCTCTCACTTCCTCTCATCATGAAGTGCTTCGAGAGGCTACTCAAAGACCAAATTACCTCCTTCTTCCCCGACACACTCGACCCTCTCCAATTCACCTACCGCCCTGACAGATCCACTGACGACACAATCGCCTGCCCTCACCCACCTGAACAAAAGGAATGCATATGTGACGATGCTGTTTATGGACTACAGCTTGGCCTTCAAATTACATAGCGCCCTCTAAGCTCACCACAAAGCTCACTGCCCTGGGTCTGAACTCCTCCTTATGCACCTGGGTCCTGGACTTCCTGACGGGCCGCCCCCAGGTGGTGAAGGTATGCAACATTACCTCCTCGACACTGATTTTCAACACGGGGCCCCACAAGGGTGTGTCCTCAGTCCCCTCCTGTACTCCCTCTAACCCAGTGGTCACCAACCGGTCGATCTCCAAGGCATTCCTAGTCAATCACCAAACATTTCTGTAGAAAAGCCAAAGATAAAGGCTTGCGCTCCTTTTTTTATTATTGGTATTGTGCTGTTGGTGGTAGGTGTACTTGATTCAGAAGCCCTGTTGGTGGTAGGTGTACTAGATTCAGAAGCCCTGTTGATGGTAGGTGTACTAGATTCAGAAGCCCTGTTGGTGGTAGGTGCACTAGATTCAGAAGCCCTGTTGGTGGTAGGTGCACTTGATTCAGAAGCCCTGTTGGTGGTAGGTGCACTTGATTCAGAAGCCCTGTTGGTGGTAGGTGTACTTGATTCAGAAGCCCTGTTGATGGTAGGTGTACTTGATTCAGAAGCCCTGTTGGCGGTAGGTGTACTTGATTCAGAAGCCCTGTGCACTGGGTAGACAAAGTGTTCCCATTTAGAACCATTTCATTTGTCTGAAAAGACAAGCTCTGTCTGCCCGGCGGACCTGGAGATCTGTGGCTAAATCGAGTTACCTACTGCGCTGGCCAATCGGATAGCTCTAAATCACTGTTCCTACAGCTTCCACGACCTCGGCCACAGCAAAGTTTGATACTAGCCTATGTGACGCCAAACAATACAGCTGCTGTTTTTATGAGTGAGTAAATGTCTACGTTTTTTAGTCAGCACTGTTTTTATTCAACGCTAATACAACACATAAAACACCACTACTCCCTACTTCCACTCGCACTGCAGCTGCAATGAATGAGTTACCAAGTGTACCGACAGGCCCTGCGTTTGTTTTATTATTATTAGCAGCTCTATTTTAATATCAAGGAATATTTAACTTTCTCTGGTCATAGGAACATGAATTTGTGCATGGGGCAGATTGGATGCAACTCCAGCTTCACCACCAGGTGGAGACGGTGTCCCCGTCTCTCCGGTCAGTCTCACCAGAGGAAAGGAAGGGGAGAGCAGGGAGCGTGAGAGGCGGACCCTCGGCTGCTCTCTCCTCCTCCGCTCCCTCCGAGACGAATGCCATGTTCAAAACAACTGGGAACTCAGAAATCTCAGACTTCAGTGTGTTGAAGACAACTGGGAACTCTGGAAAAAAAACGAGATCCGACTGGGAAAAATCGTTTTGAACGGTCATCCAACTTGGAATTTCAAGTCGGAGCTCCGACTTTCCGACCTGAAGATCACTGACCTCATGATTTGACCTAGTTACTTTCTCAAATTCCCAGTTATCTTGAAAGCACCATGACAATCAGATGCAGGTACCATCAGTCCGGTAAAATAAAAGCAAATGATTTGCAAATCCTACACCAACTGATCTATTTCGCTATCAAAGCTTAAGTTTGCAAGTTTGTCAATATGCTGTTAGAATGTATTAGGCCTACTGCACAAACCTCATTCTTACAGAACAGTTTTTATTAGGTTAATGTTACAATTTTTTAGTCATGTTAACAAAAACAATCTGTGATCTTGACTCAGAAAAGGTGACCGCTTCATCTTCTCAGATGCCAGGCGGGGCACGCCCTCATCATCACCAAGGAGACGGTAAAAAACATCAAGTTCCTCGTCGGCGTACACATCTCCGAGCAGCTGAAACGGTCAAACCACACGGACACCGTGGTGAAGAAGGCACAACAACGACTCTTCAACCTCAGGAGGCTGAAGAAATTCGGCCTGACCCAGAGGGCCCTCACCGTGTTCTACAGGAGTACCATCGAGAGCATGCTGTCGGGCTGCATCACAGCCTGGTACGGCAACTGCAACGCCTCTGACCGCAAGGCGCTACAGAGGGGTGGTGCGCTCAGCCGAACGCACCACTGGGTGCTCACTGCCTGCCCTACAGGACACCTACGACACCAGGTGTCTCAGGAAGGCCAAGAAGATAATCAGGGACCCCAGCCACCCGAGCCATGGCCTGTTCTCCCTGCTTCCGTCACTAAGACGCGGGCAGTACAGGAGCATCATGGCAAAAGCTGGAAGACCCCCAGACCATCAGGCTGCTGAACAGCCACCGCTAGCCAGCTACCTGCTCCTCCTCTCCCCCACCCAAATGGACATTTAGCATTGATACAGTGTTAATATGTATATATTTACCATTGCTACAGCGTTAATATGTATATATTTACCATTGTTACAGTGTTAATATGTATATATTTACCATTGCTACAGTGTTAATATGTATATATTTACCATTGCTACAGTGTTAATATGTATATATTTACCATTGATACAGCGTTAATATGTATATATTTACCACTGCTACAGTGTTAATATGTATATATTTACCATTGATACAGTGTTAATATGTATATATTTACCATTGATACAGCGTTAATATGTATATATTTACCATTGCTACAGTGTTAATATGTATATATTTACCATTGCTACAGCGTTAATATGTATATATTTACCATTGATACAGTGTTAATATGTATATATTTACCATTGATACAGTGTTAATATGTATATATTTACCATTGCTACAGCGTTAATATGTATATATTTACCATTGATACAGTGTTAATATGTATATATTTACCATTGCTACAGCGTTAATATGTATATATTTACCATTGCTACAGCGTTAATATGTATATATTTACCATTGATACAGTGTTAATATGTATATATTTACCATTGCTACAGTGTTAATATGTATATATTTACCATTGCTACAGTGTTAATATGTATATATTTACCATTGATACAGCGTTAATATGTATATATTTACCATTGCTACAGTGTTAATATGTATATATTTACAATTTTTACAGCGTTAATATGTATATATTTACCATTGATACAGCGTTAATATGTATATATTTACCATTGCTACAGTGTTAATATGTATATATTTTATTTCTATTTCCAATCTTTACTATTACATGTGTTGGTTTTGTTTCTCTTTGACCTGCATGTTGCAGCTCAGAGTTTAAGATTTTCACTGTACCTGCAACCCTCTACATGCGATTATTAAACTTCTAATCTAATCTATTATACTTTATGTAAATCCAAGACACCCCATTTAGTACGATATGTTATGTTTTGTACGGCACGATTTCATTTGTGGATGTCCATCATCCATTACGTAATGATATGTTACGAATTACAAGTCATACAATATGTTACGGATTTGCAAAATGTACAATATGTACGAATTTGCTAATCATATGAGATATTACAAATTCCAGTTTGTTGTGGCTAACGTTAGCTAGGTGGCTAACGCTAGCTGGCTAACATAAACTAGGCTAGGGGTTAGGGGTTAAGGTTAGGAGTTAGGGTAAAGGGTTAAAGTTAGGATTAGGGGAAGGGTTAGCTAACATGCTAAGTAGTTGCAAAGTAGCTAAATATTAGTGAGTAGTTGAAAAGTTGCTAATTAGCTAAAATGCTGAAGGTGTCTGTGATGAGATTCAAACATGCAGGTAGGCTAATTAAAGAGTGCACGGTGGGTGGAGAAATTGTCTGACAAAACTATGGATACAGCAGCCTAATTTCTTCTGTCAAACAGGTAGGCTTACCTCTTATTTCTTAAATAGGAAGAAACAGGCTCCAACACAAAGCCCTCTTGTTGTTAGTAAAGTCTAATTAAAATGAAGATGGTTGAAATTAATTATTCCTGCTCGGATTTGCCTGATTTCATCACCATGAGCAGTCCATTTCCAACTGATTACGCGGCGGCTGCTGCTTCAAGTTTCGGCACCACAATGTAAGTTACTCGAATAAAGCTTATTGTGAGGTCAATAACTCTGATAAATACATAAATGGGCAAGAAACGTATTGTTTTTAATCAAATCTATTATAGTAGTACACTGTAAAACCTTTTCAT
>NC_059215.1:42593118-42603118 GCF_020615455.1 Coregonus clupeaformis | reverse complement strand
GGTATAGATGTTTACAGCACATAACATCAAACACAAACACACACATATGCACAAATGCGAACTATCCCTGGGATTTCCCCACAGAGAGCAGTGTCTTGCTGGGAGTTTGTGACAGCGATGTCGGTGGGAGGGAGAGTGTGGGCCAGGATATGAAAAGACAAACTCAGCGCTGGTGATTCAGCAGCTCTTTAAGTCCAGCTGTGAAGCCTGATTCATTTGCTCTTTAATGGCAATCATAACTCACTGTGCATTTGTAATATCTTGTACATTAATAGTGGGGGAGCTTTATAATGGCCCAGGCCTTCGCTGGCTGAGTGTGTTTAATGTACCGCTACAGGGCGTAGAGTTCTCCTACAAATTCTGTGTTCAACGATCACTTTCCCCTCTCCAAGAGTTAGTCATCATTTGTTTTCTTAGGGCCTGTGCAATGTGCGCTTTATGGCGTTTTGAGTAAACGTTTTTAGAAGTACTCTTTATTTTAGAGCAGCAATTGTGTTGGTATGGTGTTTGTTTGGTTTCTGACAACTCCGGTCCAGTTGTTCCTAATTTAGCGAACAGAGGTTGAAGTTGCTTATTACAGCATGATTGTACCGTGGTAAATGTCACTTGTCACAGTGCAGAGCATGGTAAGATGCTAATGAGTAGATCTGAATGCCATTTCTCCTGGAGAGTGTGAGAGTGTGTGACCGTATGTGTGATCTCACTGCTGGAAGTGTCCCTTGCTGTATCTAGGAATAGAACCAATCATGAGTTAGGCTATAACAGGACCATTATAAATGTGTCTATGGGCTTAACACTGTTGAGGAGAAGATGGGTTCAACTGGTTCATACTGGTTCTATTCCACTCCTGTGTACAAGACAATGGACTGAGGTGTGATTGCAAGGAGAGACTCAGTCACTGTAAAGTCTCTAGAATAGCCAAACAACTATCATAGTAAGTCTTGCCCCCCCCTCCCCCCCAGCCCACCAGTATCCCTAAACCAGAAAACTGTAATTTCTCTCTCAGCATTAAATATTATTCAATGTATTTCATCTCCCTTCATCTTCATCTGTTTCCTCCTCCGGGGAGTTTTCCCTGCTTTGCTTTTGACACGGATAAACTTGTGAGGGTTTCCAGAAGTGACAAGGTATGACTGACAGGGGACTCTGGCTAAGCCGTAGCTCCGTACCCAACCCGCACACACACACACACACAGACACACACACACACTACCATCCAGTTTACCCCCCTCCCTCCCGCCCCTCCTCCCCAAGGTTAGAAAACTTCCCCTCCACTCTCTTCACGCCTGTTTTGCCAGATACGTGGTGGGGATTAGCTGAAGCGATTATCAGGAGCTTTTGCAGTTTTGTGCAGATGAATCATGGTAATGCTACACAGTGAAGTGCCTCATGCATTCCTAAGCCTCCTCTACACACCTCTCTGATTCTCCCAAACGACTCGGCGAGCCAGTTGGCTTTGCCTCACTAAGCCAGGTGGAGGTGAGTCAACTCCAGCCAAGTTGGCGCCTTCAAACACACACACACACGTGTGAACGTGCACGCACACACGCACACACACACACCTGGATCTGTAGAGCTGCCAGGACAAATACAGGAATAAGCATCAATGCAGAGAAATAGCTAGTCTGTAAACTAGCCATTTTTCACTGCTGTGTACAGTTGTAACTAACTGCAGTGTACAATTGTAACTAACTGCTGTGTACAGTTGTAACTAACTGCAGTGTACAATTGTAACTAACTGCTGTGTACAGTTGTAACTAACTGCTGTGTACAGTTGTAACTAACAGTTGTAACTTCCTGGATTTGGATGCATACTGTGTCCTCGCCTACATCTCTAGTCTTAGACATTAAATGGGACATGATAGCTCTGTTTTTACACTCACTCAGATGTAGCACACACACACTCTATGGGGGAGAGAAGTGCCTTTGGCGCTTTCTGACTTTGCTACAATGCTAAACATTTCTCTAACATGTTCGCCTTGAGGGTAGTTGAACTCCAATGGGCGTGTACTGTTTAACATTACCGTAGCGGTAATGCTATCAAATGTCCATGCATCAACTCGAGCAATAAACAGTTTATGCTCCTATGATTACCATCACTGTTACCGTTATGACTTCTGTGGTCTAGCTGAAGTGAAGAACATTACGTTTCTCTCCCGTTTCTCTCCCGTTTCTCTCCCGTTTCTCTCCCGTTTCCAACTCTTTCTTTCTTGTTCTCGCCGTTCCTCTCCTCCTGCAGATGGTGTGGACTAATTGCAAAGCCTTTTTACTGTTCTTTTTCACATTCTATCCCTCCTTTCCTCGGCGAACAGATGATGATGGCCCCTTTTTCCTTCTTCCCTCTTCCAAACAACTCTTGAGGATGTTCTCATTAACAAGACTTGTCACCACAACCAGCTAGCGGTGCTAATTTATCCCCCCCTGTCCACCACCTACTCAACCCCTCCTCCTAGCGGGTGTGTGTGGTTTCTCCCTGGAAGCTCAAGGCCCTCTGCTTCCCAACCGCACAACAATTAGCTGCACTGAAGCCGTGTGGCATCACAGACAGCCTGTGTACAAGAGTGTGTGTGTCTGTGTGTGTGTGTCCAGTGTGTCCAGTGTGTGTGTCTGTGTGTGTGGGCATACGTACCACTAGGACCCCCGATTACTACCTGCCAGAAATCATTTTCCTATAGGACCACTCTACGTCTGGAGTGTGTACTGTAGAGTGTCTATGGAGTGTCTGAAGTGTCTGCATTGTATGAAGTTGTGTTACGTAACTAATTGGTCCATCATACGAGTGTCTCGTTAGAACAGCTGTATTCCCAGACACACTCTCACCTGAAGGAGGAGAGGAGGAGAGACGGAGAGAGAAAGATATGGCATGTTCACCTCCATATACTGTATCACTGCTATGTTGTTAGATGAGGTTTCTATTGAATCCTAGATATCCAAACTTTCACACACAATGACAAACAATCACAGATATACACACGCACGCATACACGCACACACACACACACACTCACACACACACACACACACACACACACACACACACACACACACACACACACACATACACACACAGTGTGGGATTTACCCTCCTAATGCCTCCAAGCCCTTAGAAACATTTAGCTGACAGCTGTAAGACCCATCGATCACCCCAGTGCAAAACCTCCTCATTCTGCCTGCAACAGGGGCTCAATGATGCAGGCTGGCATCAACACACACACACACACACATACACACTCCCTTGGGGAGGTTTTGATAGCGATCATCAGTGACAAATGGCTCTACTTCAGCTTGGTCATAAGACACCATACCCTAAGTACACAAGCTGAGGGCTTAGTGCACACTAGTCTCTGTGAGGAAGGAGCATACACACACACACACACACACACACATACACACTTGCACACACACACACACACACACACACACACACACACACACACACACACACACACACACACACACACACACACACACACTGTCTATGACCTTACCTGTGTCTGGTGTGACCACAACGGCTACCACAATTACAGCTGTAGGCTCCTAGCAATAGTAGGCTAGCTTTGTAGCCTGTTTCAATTGACACAGTACCACTGTTGCTGTATTGAAGGTTTTATTTTTGGCAGTACATGGATGTACTGGGGCGGCAGGTAGCTTAGTGGTTAAGAGCGTTGTGCCAGTAACCGAAAGGTCGCTGGTTCTAATCCCCGAGCCGACTAGGTGAAAAACCTGTCGATGTGCCCTTGAGCAAGGCACTTAACCCTTATTGCTCCTGTAAGTCGCTCTGGATAAGAGCGTCTGCTAAATGACCAATTTATTTTTATTTATTTATTTATGTAGTTAAGCTGGAGTGCTCTACCTCTAGCCATGGATTCTGGTTTGACCGTGTCCTGAACTTTTCCCTCATGGCTCCTGTCTACGGGAAACTTTACAACCACTAATTGCATGGTTCACCCACCCAAGTCTCCTACAGGACTCTAGCCTGATGTGCATCTTTCCAGGAAAAATAGGGACAATACCCACCATCTTATTGAAAAACCACACTGCTTCATCATCCACCATACTGATCAAGTAATTACATGTAATGTATGTTTTTCTAGGGTTTGAGGGACTCAAAATGGATTTGTTTTCTCTCAACACAAAGATAGTAGAATCTAATTAGATCATTTGTTTTGGTACTGTCCATTTGTAGCTTGTTTTTGGACACAGGTCCAGGAATGGCTAAAGGTTTGCAATATTTACCTGGAGCTAACCCTGCAGATGGCATTACTGGGTGATCTGAAAAGTCAATCGATCAATAACATAATAATACTTTTAGCAAAAATGTTTATTTTCAATTTACAATCTGTAGAAACAATGAGAATAGAAAGGTTCAGAACTTTTGTAAAACATCACAGTACAGTTGAAAAATAAATGGAAAATAAAAATCCAATATGGATGGTGTTAAGAGATAGATGGGTGGTGTTGAATGGAGTTGAAGGATGGGACTAATAACAACTAACAACAACTAATAACAACAAGATAACTAATGTAATGTAAACTGTGTCCATAATAAGTATATAGGTCAGGGGTGTCAAACTCATTTTAGCTCAGGGGCCACATGGAGGAAAATCTATTCCCAAGTGGGCCGGACCGGAAAAATCATGGTATACAGTGGGGAAAAAAAGTATTTAGTCAGCCACCAATTGTGCAAGTTCTCCCACTTAAAAAGATGAGAGAGAACTGTAATTTTCATCATAGGTACACGTCAACTATGACAGACAAATTGAGATTTTTTTTTTCAGAAAATCACATTGTAGGATTTTTAATGAATTTATTTGCAAATTATGGTGGAAAATAAGTATTTGGTCACCTACAAACAAGCAAGATTTCTGGCTCTCACAGACCTGTAACTTCTTCTTTAAGAGGCTCCTCTGTCCTCCACTCGTTACCTGTATTAATGGCACCTGTTTGAACTTGTTATCAGTATAAAAGACACGTGTCCACAACCTCAAACAGTCACACTCCAAACTCCACTATGGCCAAGACCAAAGAGCTGTCAAAGGACACCAGAAACAAAATTGTAGACCTGCACCAGGCTGGGAAGACTGAATCTGCAATAGGTAAGCAGCTTGGTTTGAAGAAATCAACTGTGGGAGCAATTATTAGGAAATGGAAGACATACAAGACCACTGATAATCTCCCTCGATCTGGGGCTCCACGCAAGATCTCACCCCGTAGGGTCAAAATGATCACAAGAAGGGTGAGCAAAAATCCCAGAACCACACGGGGGGACCTAGTGAATGACCTGCAGAGAGCTGGGACCAAAGTAACAAAGCCTACCATCAGTAACACACTACGCCGCCAGGGACTCAAATCCTGCAGTGCAAGACGTGTCCCCCTGCTTAAGCCAGTACATGTCCAGGCCCGTCTGAAGTTTGCTAGAGTGCATTTGGATGATCCAGAAGAGGATTGGGAGAATGTCATATGGTCAGATGAAACCAAAATATAACTTTTTGGTAAAAACTCAACTCAGTCGTGTTTGGAGGACAAAGAATGCTGAGTTGCATCCAAAGAACACCATACCTACTGTGAAGCATGGGGGTGGAAACATCATGCTTTGGGGCTGTTTTTCTGCAAAGGGACCAGGACGACTGATCCGTGTAAAGGAAAGAATGAATGGGACCGTGTATCATGAGATTTTGAGTGAAAACCTCCTTCCATCAGCAAGGGCATTGAAGATGAAACATGGCTGGGTCTTTCAGCATGACAATGATCCCAAACACACCGCCCGGGCAACGAAGGAGTGGCTTCGTAAGAAGCATTTCAAGGTCCTGGAGTGGCCTAGCCAGTCTCCAGATCTCAACCCCATAGAAAATCTTTGGAGGGAGTTGAAAGTCTGTGTTGCCCAGCGACAGCCCCAAAACATCACTGCTCTCGAGGAGATCTGCATGGAGGAATGGGCCAAAATACCAGCAACAGTGTGTGAAAACCTTGTGAAGACTTACAGAAAACGTTTGACCTGTGTCATTGCCAACAAAGGGTATATAACAAAGTATTGAGAAACTTTTATTATTGACCAAATACTTATTTTCCACCATAATTTGCAAATAAATTCATTACAAATCCTACAATGTGATTTTCTGGATTTCTTTTTCTCATTTTGTCTGTCATAGTTGACATGTACCTATGATGAAAATTACAGGCCTCTCTCATCTTTTTAAGTGGGAGAACTTGCACAATTGGTGGCTGACTAAATACTTTTTTCCCCACTGTATATAACTTAAAAACAACAACTTCAGATTGTTTTCTTTGTTTTAATACGATCAACATACAACATAAAGCTGGAGCCTGAGGACAGTGTGTCCAAAATAGTACAAGCACAACATCACTATTAATCATAAAACACGTCAAGTTTATTTGAAAATTCTAAAGAAAAAGAACACACAAACACACAATGCCTCAGTGATTAACAGAACTGTTTCACAGGTCACAGAACTATATCAGGGTGTCATTTCTCAGGCAGAAATGTAGATAAAAATAATGAAATCCTGTTCCCCAAACAAGTGCAAGAACCACAGAGTCAAGAATAGGTTAAATATACAAATAAAATAAAAACAATTAAAAACAATAGCACATCAACATAAAAACATATAAACATAAAGCTGGAGCCTGAGGACAGTGTCCAAAAGCACAACATCACTATTAATCATAAAACACCTCAAGTTATTTGAAAGTTCTGAGGACAAAGAACACACAAACACACAATGCCTCAGTGATTCACAGAAGTATATCACAGATCACAGAACTATATCAGGGTGTCATTTCTCAGGCAGAAATGTAGATAAAAATAATGAAATCCTGTTCCCCAAACAAGTGCAAGAACCACAGAGTCAAGAATAGGTTAAATATACAAATAAAATAAAAACAATTAAAAACAATAGCACATCAACATAAAAACATATAAACATGAAGCTGGAGCCTGAGGACAGTGTCCAAAAGCACAACATCACTATTAATCATAAAACACCTCAAGTTATTTGAAAGTTCTGAGGACAAAGAACACACAAACACACAATGCCTCAGTGATTCACAGAAGTATATCACAGATCACAGAACTATATCAGGGTGTCATTTCTCAGGCAGAAATGTAGATAAAAATAATGAAATCCTGTTCCCCAAACAAGTGCAAGAACCACAGAGTCAAGAATAGGTTAAATATACAAATAAAATAAAATCAATTAAAAACAATAGCACATCAACATAAAAACATATAAACATAAAGCTGGAGCCTGAGGACAGTGTCCAAAAGCACAACATCACTATTAATCATAAAACACCTCAAGTTATTTGAAAGTTCTGAGGACAAAGAACACACAAACACACAATGCCTCAGTGATTCACAGAAGTATATCACAGATCACAGAACTATATCAGGGTGTCATTTCTCAGGCAGAAATGTAGATAAAAATAATGAAATCCTGTTCCCCAAACAAGTGCAAGAACCACAGAGTCAAGAATAGGTTAAATATACAAATAAAATAAAAACAATTAAAAACAATAGCACATCAACATAAAAACATATAAACATGAAGCTGGAGCCTGAGGACAGTGTCCAAAAGCACAACATCACTATTAATCATAAAACACCTCAAGTTATTTGAAAGTTCTGAGGACAAAGAACACACAAACACACAATGCCTCAGTGATTCACAGAAGTATATCACAGATCACAGAACTATATCAGGGTGTCATTTCTCAGGCAGAAATGTAGATAAAAATAATGAAATCCTGTTCCCCAAATAAGTGCAAGAACCACAGAGTCAAGAATAGGTTAAATATACAAATAAAATAAAATCAATTAAAAACAATAGCACATCAACATAAAAACATTTAAACATAAATCTGAAAGCGTTGCTCAAACTCCCGTAACAGTCCCGTTATTTTATCTTTGAACCGCTTCATGTCTGCCACATGTTGGGTCGCGCACAAATTTTTCAGACAGGGGAAGTGAGCTGCATCACCACCGGCAAGTTGCGTCTCCCACAATGACAGCTTCAACTTGAAAGAACGTATGCTGTCATAATACTGCATGACAACTTTGTTGCGCCCTTGCAGCTGTTTGTTCAAGTTATTCAGGTGCTCTGTAACATCCACCATAAATGCAAGGTCCTGCATCCATTCTGCGGAATGAAATTCTAACACTGGTTTGCCCTTTTCTTCCATGAACTGTTCAATTTCTTCTCGTAAATCAAAGAAACGCCTCAGCACAGCACCTCAGCTTAACCATCTTACCTCAGTGTGGTATGGCAGGCCATAGATGTGGTCTTTCTCTCTGAGAAGGCTGTCAAACTGACGGTGATTCAGGCTTCTGGATCGGATGAAATTAACAGTTTGGATGACCACCTTCATGACGTTATCCATCTTTAATGACTTGCAACACAAAGCCTCCTGGTGCAAAATACAGTGAAAAGTAAAAAAATCACGTCCTCCATTTGCAGATTGCACTTTCTCTCTGAACTTTGTCACAACGCCTGCTTTTTTCCCGATCATTGAGGGCGCACCATCTGTAGCCAGGCTGACAGCGCGGGACCAGTCACTCCGACCCTGTCCAGCGCGCCGACGAGTGCGGTAAAAATATCAGCTGCTGTCATTGTATCTGTCATCGGCACCAACTCCACGAACTCCTCGGTGACGGTCAATGTGTCATCAACTCCGCGGATGAAAATGGCCAGTTGTGCAACATCTGTAATGTCCGTGCTTTCATCAATTGCAACCAAAAACGCAATAAATGACTTTACTTTTTGCTTCAACTGGCTGTCCAAATCCACTGAAAGATCGAAAATCCTGTCTGCAACTGTGTTTCTTGTCAGGCTGATATTTGCAAAAGCCTGCCGCTTTTCAGGGCACACAATCTCCGCTGCCTTCATCATGCATGTTTTTATAAATTCACCCTCACTAAATGGTTTTGAAGCCACTGCGATTTCATTAGCAATGAGGTAGCTAGCTTTCACTGCAGCGTCACTGATGTCTCGGCTGTGAGTAAACACAGACTGCTGTTTCTTCAGACCCGCCAACAGTTCATTCACCTTCTCTCATCTCCGCTGTCCTTGAAAGTTGTCATATTTGTCGGCATGAAGACTCACATAGTGGCGACGAAGGTTATATTCTTTCAGCACTGCAACATGCTCTGAACACACCAAACATACAGCTTTCCCATTCAATTCCGTGATTAAATAGGATGACCATTTTTCTTGGAACACTCTGCACTCTGCGTCCACTTTTCTCTTTTTTGACAGAGACATATTGGGGCAATGAGGGTGCCAAAGCACATCATGTTAAAAGTAGAAGCCGTAATAAATATTGCGGGCAAAACAAACTAGCTCATTGGCTGCACGTCCTTGACCTACTTGCTCTGCCCCGGTATAAACAGTTTGCTTGCTTAACACAATTGCTATTGCGCCATCCAGTGGACGCAATTGGAACAGCAGTTTTTTATTGAAAAATTGCAGCACATTTTTATACTTTACAAAATTATTAATATTATTATTATTTTTATTTATTTTTATCATCTCGCGGGCCGGATTAAACCCGTTTGCGGGCCTGATCCGGCCCGCGGGCCGTACGTTTAAAACCCCTGATATAGGTTATAGGTTGAGAGCTTTTGGGAAAGAGCACAGTTAGAAAGATATGGCATATAGAAGCAAACCGGATGGACATCATGAAAATGATCGGAGAGGTTGAGGGTAGAGGAAGTTCAGGAGTAAAAACAAACAGAATATAATTATTGTCAAATTGATTGTGTCCATAAAATGTATATAGTATGTATAAGCTGGAAGTAGAGGCCTAAGCATTGTATATGTGTATGTATGTGTATTTATATGTATGTATATGTATAGGTATGTATATATATATAGCGTGGCATTTGCAACGCCAGGGTTGTGGGTTCGATTCCCACGTGGGTCCAGTATGAAAAAATTTATAAAATAATAATAATAATAATGTATGCACTCACATAAGAGGGTCT